>NC_091556.1:4103998-4108998 GCF_042767895.1 Penaeus vannamei | reverse complement strand
AGGAATCACTATTAATGCAGTAGAACTGTTTAACATTGTTGATAATGTGCTTTTTTGTATTGTAGATATAATTAATTTTTGAGGAGGAGGATTTCTGTAGAGAAACTACAGTTAAAGTGAAAGATTAAGAAATTGGAAAATAGAGATTACAGTATACCATGAAATTTTATCAAGAAATAGCTGTTGTAACAACAATTAATATATTGCAAGATTTTATTGATATTTGTTGATGAATACCTTGCTTTAGTGCTTATATCTAAAATTGTGAGAGAGCTTTAGAATTCTAGAGGGTAAGAACATGTAGAATTACACAGTTCGGAGAAAGAAAATGATATTTTTTCTCTTTCTCTTTTCATTAACTTTGCAACGATAAGGAAACCGCTATGAGAACAGTCTCCTTACCCTATCTGTTCTCTTTACTTAGGTGGCATTCAGTACAGCCTCAGTGGATCGACACCCGAGATCACCCGACTGTGTGATTCAGTGTGTGACGATTCCCCAGGTGGCACGAGCTCACGTCTCCTTACAAGGCACCATAGATTCTCTTGTAAGCTGTCATCTTTGTAGTTGTTGCCAGTGGGGTAGTTAGTGTAAGGAAGGCAAGGAGATAAGTAAGGGAAAAAAAAAGTAATAATGTATGGTAGGGAAAGATAGCTATGTGAATAAGGTATATATGTAGATTCAACACTGATATGCACTATATAAACAGCAAAGCACATTCAGAGACTGAGAAAACTGTGGAATGTATTAGTATGTGACAAAGAAATTGTTCAGATGATGGTGTTAATATTGTAATCGAGTTCTAGAAGTCCATTCTGGTTCCTTCCAAAAGATGACTGTGTCTTGTTTCTCCCTGGACAGTGCTGGCTGATGCAGACCTGGGCTCCTGCGACACAGACATTGCAACTCCACCGTCTTCAGTCACTTCCTCCAACAAGTTCAGCACCTCGACCTCTGCCTCCAACACTTCAGGTTAGTCTGTCTGCTTGCTTTGTTGCATAAATGAAGTAATTACTTACGTGTTTATGACACATTTTTTGTTTTTTCTTAGAAGTCCAGTTCTGTATTAGAATCTAGCTTTTATTTAACAATGATTGTATTTATTGCTCTTTCTCACGCACAATGTCTCCACTATTTCACAGGATCAGGAGGTTCCTCATCCTTGGCCTCTTCCCCCTCCCTGCGCGGTTCATGTGCTTGGCCTCGACCATCATCCCCCCTGAGGCCTGTGGTAGGTGATGCTCCACGATCGAGACTCTCCTTATATGAAGGAGCTCGGGAACTGCCCACCTCAGCCAAGATGCGGCATTCTGTTTGCCTCGAGCCCCGCGATGCCCAGGACATGGCAAGGAAGCAGAAGAACAGACACTCGATCTGCGTAGAGCCAAGGGATCTGGCCAGGACACGTGCCTCACTCTGCCTCGAGCCACGTAACCCCCTGCTGGACTTGATGGAAAGCGTTGAAGCTATTCCCACTCTCATCTCGCATGAGGACAGTCGGCTGCCATCTTCTGCTAGAACTTCACCTTCGAAGAGTGAAGGTAAACTGGTCTTGAGGATTGGGGGATCCGCTATGGAGGAGTTCACTTTTATTATGTGAATTTTTTTATGAAATCAAAGTTGGGTGCAGTTTCAAGTAGTTCAGTAGAGTTTCGAAAATCATGCAGTTAGTAGTCCATTTGCTTTTATAAAGTTACTGTATCTTGAAAAGCCCTAGCAACTGATACCATGGCTGTAGTATCATCATCATCTAAATAGTGATTGGATAGACCCCAAGAGTATTAGTATGTTTACAATTTTTTTTTTTTTTTTTTCTGTTGTCACCTGCTTCTCTTTGTGGCTGTAATTAACTCTCTCTTATTATGGCTTTTTATGCTTTCTGACTTTTTCATTATATGGTCTAGTTGCTAATATGGGTAATTAGATACAATATACGAGATAATATAGAGGTATATAATTATTTTTGTGATTGTCAGTGTAAGTAGAAATTCCAGCATGAAACAATGGATATGATTAAAGATAATTATGTTTCTTACTGTGGGAGGGAGGTTAGAGTGTTGCAGTAAGGAGGAAATTGTATGAGATAGGTGGAAACAGAATGATGACCTGAGTTTTATCTTAATCATGTTCTAGCCAACTTACATTGGTGGGACAACATCTCTGTTTGTTGAAGTTTTTATTATTACTAACTGTAGAAACAGATGTAAGCTTTGAAAATCTTAAATGGAAAAAGAATTGTTGTTTTCCATTGCCATTCTTATACAATGCTTGGAATATGGGTAGGTTTCTTTGCTTCACTTGAATAGTGCTAAAATGTGAAAATACCAAATATATTTCATGGATATTGTCCTTTTTCAATAAATTGGTATACAGTTATATGTAATGAAAGCCATTAAAGTCATTAATGTCTAGTTAGTCCATCATACATCTGTAACAATTTCATGCAATTTGGAAAGTCTCGTCCACAATAGAAAGCAGCTTAGAAAAAGTATTTTTGTATTGGTTTAAATGCTAACCACCTTGCTTTTCATCTGTTTTGTTTTATAGACATGTTTCATTTACGTTTAGATACTCCTGTGTCTTCATCTCTTTGCTCCAGTCCCATCTTTTGAATTGATATCCCAGTGTTGTCATCCAAGAGGTCAAGGGAATATCTTTTTGATCGGAGTTCTGTAGGAGAAATTAGCCAAAACAAGAATTGTTGACTGATATGAGGTGGAGGTAGTTTTTCATTTTTATTTGTGTTGGAAGGAAATTGATACGATCCCATCTTAATCTTGGTATTTTTAGGTGGATGGGAAAAAAGATTGATAGATATGAGAGGATAGACAGTATTAGTGGTCTGAGCTTCACATATTTGTTACAGAGAATGATGGGAAAGAAATAATAAAAGGGCTTGATCATTTGAGACGAGTATATGAATCCTGAAAACACAATGAAAATACCTTAGTTAAAATGTCTCATAGGCTCTTCACAGAAATTTGAAAACCAACCTTATCCGAAGCACTTACATTTTTTGTCCTTTTTTTCTTGCCAGGAGACAGAAGATCGACCACCGACGTCCCCCTCTTGGTCAGCGAAGTGGACACGAGTCCTTCCCCGAGCGGTGCCCCAGCCCGTCCACGTGCACACTCCACGTCACTGACCCCTGAGCGCACCCTAGGCCCCCGGTCGCGCTCCAATCTAGGCTTCTTCCGACACTCAGGCCTCTTCAACCATTAATCTTTCTTTGGACTAGTGGTTTTGGTATTTTGACTGCCGGTTTCCTTCCATCCTTCTTACTGATGCTGTTAGAAGGGGATATGTACATTTTTATATGCAAAAAAAAAAAGATTGTAAGATGTGAAAATATATATATAATAAAGAGCAGAATCTAGGCACCAGCATACACTACCTCCCAACTGTGCTCATGCAATGTTGACCATCCATCTCTCCATGTTGATGAGAGAAACATTTTGACAAAGAATATGTGAATTATGTAAGCATATAAAAGTGTTTTTCATGCACACTAGAAGTTGCAGAGTCAGTGTGATTTAATCTTGTATTCCATTTTAGTGTTGAGATTGAAGGTTATATTGCTGTTATTTTACCCCATTTCCCCCCTCCCCCAATGTCATTTGTGTTTTGTCTTTTGTTCACCGTCCTAGATGTTCTAAATATTTGTAAATATTTCATCCGATATCCCTCTGGTTCTTATTAATAAAACCGTTGATAATAATGATTAAAATAAAAAGAGACAGGGCACTTTTTTCAAATAATATGGTCTGTCACATGACAAGAACAGTCTATTAAACTGGAAGTCACAAGGCAAAGATGGCGTCTTGAAGAAATCTTGACACAAAGCACAACGTGAAGCTAATAATCTCCTTGGATAGAGACTTGGCTTAATCACATCTGAATTGTGCCAAATTGAGATGAAACATCAACACATCTCGACTCTCAGAAGTAGAGGGAAATGTACAGTTGGATGTGAAAACAGTTCGATCTGGTATTCCTAAAAGACGAAGAAAAAAAGAACGGAACAACATAGGTATTTATGTTAGATATTTGCTCAATGCAGCAAGCAATTGTTCGTTGATTTTTCTCTTGCCTCTCTGCTTTTTTCCCCCCCATCTTTTTTTCTTTTATTTTCTTTTTTGGTGATGTTCTTGAATGGCCAGATAAATATACCATGTATAAACATTGTCCACTGTGATTTGTCATTGTTTGATGACAGATAGATACAGTTCTTGTTTATATGATGACTTTGTATGGGTGAATGTACATTTTGTAATTTTTAATTGTGTAAGTTAATAGTTAGTGGATTCTGTACAGTACATATTTTTTATTTCCAAAGTGAATATACCTTGACCAGTGAAAGTCTGTTGTATAGAATGTACAAGTATTCCCTATTGAAAATAAACTAGTCATTTTAGGGTTTGGATACAGGAACAAAGATTGATACACACATAAACAGAAAATGAAAGAAAACAAAAAGTTTTCCGTTATTTATATTAAACACATATGTAATTTTTTTCTTTTCAACCTGTTCCAGTATTCATGTTTTCTCACAAATTTCTGTATCAAGGTTTTTCTTCTAATGATTTTGAACTTTTTCTTTATCGTCATTTCATAATTATTTGTGCTATTAACATCATCATAAACGTCAGAGGCACTGTGCTAATTATGTTCCATTGATGTTATTGTGATGATATTAATTTTTTATATTATTATTTTTTTTTTCCTCATTATTTTTTTGTTTTTATCAGCATTATCATTATAAATATTATTTTCCTAGTTATTCTTTACACCCACACTGAAATCTGTGGCTTTGGTACAGAATTTTGTGTAAGATGGAGTATGTACTTTGTGGAAAGAAACTCACACATTTTTGGCCTTGGATTCTGTCAGTCAGGGTCACATTTTTTTCTGTTTAATGTGCTATACATGTATTGATACCGGAACAGAAAGAGATGAATATTATGTTATACATAATATCAATAGATGTCCAGTTATAGTAT
>NC_091556.1:4083998-4086498 GCF_042767895.1 Penaeus vannamei | reverse complement strand
GGAGAGAGCCAGGGAGAGAGCCAGGGAATAGAGCCAGGGAGAGAGCCAGGGAGAGAGCCAGGGAAGAGAGCCAGGAAGAGAGCCAGAGAGAGAGCCAGGAAGAGAGCTAGGGAGAGAGCCAGGGAGAGAGCCAGGAAGAGAGCTAGGGAGAGAGCCAGGGAGAGAGCCAGGAAGAGAGCCAGAGAGAGAACCAGGGAGAGAACCAGGAAGAGAGCCAGGAATAGAGCCAGGGAGAGAGCCAGAGAGAGAGCCAGGGAGAGAGCCAGAGAGAAAGCCAGGAAAGAGAGCCAGAGAGAGAGACAGAGAGAGAGCCAGAGAGAAAGCCAGGAAAGAGAGCCAGGGAGAGAGACAGAGAGAGAGCCAGGGAAGAGAGCCAGGGAAGAGGGCCAGGGAGAGAACCAGGAAGAGAGCCAGGGAGAGAGCCAGCTAGAGAGCCAGGGAGACGGAGCCAAAGCCCCTTTCTCAGCCTCCTTCCCTCACCCCCCGCAGGTCATGGGCCTCCTGAAGATGATGCCGCCGCCGCCCCTCGCCGCCCTGGTCCTGCTGGTCGTGGGCGTCGCAGGTCAAGAGCGGGGCGTGTCCCTCCGCCCGCGTGACGACGGCGACGCCTATCCCTGGGCGAGCCGGTATCCTGCCACTTACTATCCTTCGTACAGGACATACCCGCCCGCAGCTACCCATCCGCCCTCATCTTCCTATCCACCTTATCCGCCCCCCTCCACCTACCCGCCCGCAGCCACCTACCCGCCCGCGCCCGCCTATCCAGCGACCTACTATCCCCAGTCGTCCTACGTCACGTACCCGTACTACGCCGTATACTATCCGCCGGGATCGCAGTACTACCGGCCCTATCCTGCGCAGCCTGTCCTCACCGGCAGCCCCCCCACCCCGCCCCCCTACACATACCCGCCCACTACCAGCCCCCCCACCCCGCCCCCCTACCCTTACCCGCCCACTACCAGCCCACCCACCCCGCCCCCCTACCCTTACCCGCCCACTACCAGCCCCCCCACCCCGCCCCCCTACCCTTACCCGCCCACCACCAGCCCCCCCGTCTACACCCCAGGGTACCCCACTCCCTGGCCCTCGACTGCGCCTCCTGCCACCCCACCCACCGCCCAGCCCCCCTCCATGACCCCGGCGCCCACTCCGCCCCCGACCCGGCTGCCGGCGTGGCCCACCGGGCGCACGCCGAGGCCGCCTCGGGTCTTCCCCTGGCCGACGGGACGGCCCACTCGGCCGCCCATGCCGCACGTCTGGCCCACGGAGTCCCGGAAGTCGAAGCCGCCCACGCCCGCGCCAGCGGCGTGGCCGACGGGCGCCACGACGGCCCGGCCGCCCGCGCCGCGATGGCCCACGAACACCCCGGAGGGCGCGGGCGGCGCCGACCAGAGCGTGTGGCCGACGCGGCAGCCGCCCACCGAGGCGCCGGCGCCCGCCAGCTGGCCCACCAGCCTGCCCAGGCCCACGCCCCAGGTCGTCAGCTGGCCCACGCCCGCGGCGCCCCAGTGGCCCACGGGCGCCCCCAGCACGGCCGCGGCCCCCACCATCAGCTGGCCCACGCAGAGGGCGCGGACGGCGAGGACGACCCGGCCGGTGGCGCCGGCGGCGACCACGACCCGCGCGCCCTGGTGGATGGCCTACGAGGCCACGGAGACCAGGACGGCGGCGCCCGCTCCAGCAACTACCACAACACCTACAACCACGACTACAACCACACCAATTACAACCACAACTACGACTACAGCAGCACCAACTACAACAACGACTACAACCACGCCAACAACTACCACAACCACACCAACTACAACTACCACAACCACACCAACTACAACTACTACAACTACGACTACAACCACACCCACAACGACGACAACACCAACTACGACTAAAGCGACATTCATTCTAAAACCAAAGAAAACAACTAAACCCAATGTAAAGTAAGTCTTATTTTCACTGTAACTATATTTTATAATATATTCATTTTCTTCTCTCCCCCTCTCTCTATCCATTTCTATATCTATCTATCTATACAGCTATGTATCTATCTATGTATCTCTCTCTCTCTCTCTCTCCTCCCTCCTCCCCCCCTCTCTCTTTCCTCCCCCATTCTCTCTCTCTCTCTCTCTCTCTCTCTCTCTCTCTCTCTCTCTCTCTCTCTCTCTCTCTCTCTCTCTCTCTCTCTCTCTCTCTCTCTCTCTCTCCTTCCCTTTCTCTATCTATCTATCTTTCCTCTACTGATTGCCTTGTAATTAGATTCTGTTTACTTATCGACATAAAAAAAAGAGATAAAAACATACAAAAACATACGCCTATTTTGTGATTTTAATAATAATAATTTTTTTTTTTTCCAGCTGTCGAAAATTATGCTTCAGCGAGACAGGAGAAAGCTTTTGTTGCGATTCAGGTAAAAGCATTTGTGTGTGTTTGTGCTTGTTTGTTTGTTTGTATGTGTGTTTGTGTTTGTTTGTTTGTATGTTTGTTTGTGTTTGTGTGTGTG
>NC_091556.1:4061498-4068998 GCF_042767895.1 Penaeus vannamei | reverse complement strand
AACGCGTTTCGACGACTTCCACTTCGTCAGATTAATAATACATTGGTATACTTATCACTGGTATACTCATCATTGGTATACTTATACTCATTGGTATACTTATCATTGGTATACTTATACTCATTGGTATACTTATATTCATTGGTATACTTATACTCATTGGTATACTTATCATTGGTATACTTATACTCATTGGTATACTTATACTCATTGGTATACTTATACTCATTGGTATACTTATACTCATTGGTATACTTATACTCATTGGTATACTTATACTCATTGGTATACTTATCATTGGTATACTTATACTCATTGGTATACTTATTATTGGTATACTTATCATTGGTATACTTATCATTGGTATACTTATACTCATTGGTATACTTATTGGTATACTTATACTCATTGGTATACTTATCATTGGTATACTTATACTCATTGGTATACTTATATTCATTGGTATACTTATACTCATTGGTATACTTATCATTGGTATACTTATCATTGGTACACCTATACTCATTGGTATACTTATACTCATTGGTATACTTATCATTGGTATACTTATCATTGGTATATTTATCATTGGTATACTTATCATTGGTATACTTATACTCATTGGTATACTTATCATTGGTATACTTATACTCATTGGTATACTTATCATTGGTATACTTATCATTAGTATACTTATACTCATTGGTATACTTATACTCATTGACATACTTATACTCATTGGTATACTTATACTCATTGGTATACTTATACTCATTGGTATACTTATACTTATTAGTATACTTATACTCATTGGTATACTTATACTCATTGGTATACTTATACTCATTGGTATACTTATACTCATTGGTATACTTATACTCATTGGTATACTTATACTCATTGGTATACTTATACTCATTGGTATACTTATACTCATTGGTATACTTATACTCATTGGTATACTTATCATTGGTATACTTATCATTGGTATACTTATCATTGGTATACTTATCATTGGTATACTTATACTCATTGGTATACTTATACTCATTGGTATACTTATCATTGGTATACTTATACTCATTGGTATACTTATATTCATTGGTATACTTATACTCATTGGTATACTTATCATTGGTATACTCATCATTGGTATACCTATACTCATTGGTATACTTATACTCATTGGTATACTTATCTTTGGTATACTTATACTCATTGGTATACTTATCATTGGTATACTTATACTCATTGGCATACTTATACTCATTGGTATACTTATACTCATTGGTATACTTATACTCATTGGTATACTTATACTCATTGGTATACTTATACTCATTGGTATACTTATACTCATTGGTATACTTATACTCATTGGTATACTTATACTCATTGGTATACTTATACTCATTGGTATACTTATACTCATTGGTATACTTATACTCATTGGTATACTTATACTCATTGGTATACTTATACTCATTGGTATACTTATACTCATTGGTATACTTATACTCATTGGTATACTTATCATTGATATACTTATACTCATTGGTATACTTAACGCTCCCCTTTCATTTCAATTAGTAACATTTATGAAATATGAAGAACAGGAACGGAGAGAGAGAGAGAGAGAGAGAGAGAGAGAGAGAGACAGAGAGAGAGAGAGAGAGAGAGAGAGAGAGAGAGAGAGAGAGAGAGAAACTGACGTGGGTGTAAGTGGAACCATTAACGGTGTCCTTTTTGGCGAGACTGAAGTGTCCCATTCACACTGTTTACACTCTGGCAACAGGACAAGTCACAGGATATGTCTGGTTTATGGGAAAAGGGGACAAGTGGCTGTTATTATTATTATATTCATTATTTGTTATAGTTATCATAATTATGATTTGATTATCATTTTCATTATCATCATTATCGGCAAGGTTTTTAATTTTTTCTTATTATCGGTATCATCATTGTTATGAATATTATTGTCATTGTTGTTATTATTATTATCATTAGTCATTATCGTTGTCATCATCACTGTTATTATATTATTATTATTATTGTCATTATCGTTGTCATTATTATTATTATTTTCATTATTATTGTCATCATTATTATTATTATCTTTATTATTATCATTATTATTATCATTATTATTATTATTATTATTATAATAATTATTATCATTTTCATTATTATTATCATTATTATTATTACATCGTCATCATTATCATTATTATAATTATCATTACCTTCATTATTATAGTTATAATATTTTTTGTTATAATCAGCATTATCATTATCACTATTGCCATTTATTATCATTATTATTATTATCATCATCATTATTATGATGGTAATTGAAGCTGAAAATGGACCAAAATATTGCTGAATTATAAGAGGGCAGATATAGATTAGTGAAATCATTATCAGTAATTTTTTTTTTATTTGTTTTCTCTTTCTCTCTCCATTACGGAAAGACAGAAAACGTAACGCGTTTAACACAACGAACTTAAGGGGAAACTCAAATAGATTTACATGCATGTTCTAGATCAGTAGTGTTTCCAAGGAGGCCCGAAATCATGGGAAAAATGCATGGAATCATTTAATTATACTTGTAATTTTCTTAACGAGAGCCCTTGGGAGAACAAGGTTTTAACACGTCCTGGACATGTATGTGTTTCGTTGGCGACTGGTAAGCCTCGTTCCCTCTTCTCTCAATTTCATTCAGTTATGCTTTATCTCAGCTGGGATATTCATCTAATAATAGTTAGCAGCCATAAGTTTATTGGTGAATTGTGACTAATTTATGCTTAATAAAAAGACGTACATATTCTTATCTTTAAAATCTGGGGAAGAGTTTTATTCATTGAGGTAAAGAGGGGCGTGTAGGCAAGGATAAATTCCTTGAGGAGGTGTAATAATAAAAAGGTTGCGCTGCATGTTGCGTTAGTAATTTTCATTTCATTGCATTAGGGAAGATTTGGGAGTGAGGGGATGACAGAGTGAACAGGGTAAATGTTGAGAACATTGAAAAGGAGAGCAAAAGGGAGAGAGACGAAAGATAGAAGGGTGAAAGAGGGAGAAAGTACCTCTGTTGTTTTTTTTCCTAGAATTTCCAAGGATCTCGCTAATTATCTTCATTGCAGTTTTGACTCATTCTTTTTCACTCCAACTCTCTATAGTAATTTTCACTGGGTTCGATTCGAAAGTGGAAGAGGTGAACATATTTAGTAAAATAACATATGTTTCTGATTAATTAAAAATATGTGATATTGAATGAGTTTAAAGGATGATGGAAATAAACCATAATAATGACGGTGATGATAACGATAGATTATATTATTAATGATAATCATAAATTATAGTACTAACGATGGTAATTAAGAGTATGATGATAATAATTAATAATAATAGTAATATAAATTTTGAATAATGATGATAATCATAACAGTAAATCCAGCTACTAATAGTGGTAATAAGTAAATGGATTGATAAAGAATTACCCTCTATCTAAAAACTAATTTGGTCCCAAAAAGCTGAAAATTATTGTTTCTAATTTCACAATCAATATATAAATTAATTTTCGTATTTGGACACTCGAAATAGCCAACTTTGGCCCCGATAATACTCGATATTTTAGTATTAGAGTGTAATGCATTAAATAAACTAATGAAAGCGACTAACATATCAATTATATTTCGAATATTTGAAGACATATGATGCAAAATTTTTATTAGGTAATTTTAATTCATCAACAATAATAACAAAAATGCCTAATATCATATTCTCTGTGACTGCGGACTTGAAGTTATTTAATTTTGGTGTAAAATTGAGTGATAGTTGATAAACCACATATCATATTTTACCTTATTATTATTATTATTATTATTATTATTATTATTATTATTATTATTGTTATTATCATGATTATTATTATGATTATTATTGTTGTTGTTGTTATTATTATTGTTACCATTGTTGTTGTTGTTATTATTATTGTTATCATTGTTGTTGTTGTTGTTATCATTGTTGTTGTTATTATCATTATTATCTATATTATTATTATTATTATTATCTATATTATTATTATTATTATCTATATTATTATTATTATTATCTATATTATTATTATTATTATCTATATTATTATTATTATTATCTATATTATTATTATTATTATCTATATTATTATCATTATCATTATTTTCATCACCATTACCATCATTAACATTTTCATTATTATTATCATTTTTATTCAAGGAAAGTTGACTACACTTAAGCAGTTGGACCGCCAGCTTATGCAAAGAAGGGGAAGGATAATTAAAGAGAAAGGGGAAATGGGAAGGGGAATTGGGGAGGAAGAGGGAAGTGGAGGGGGGGGGGGAGATGTGAGAACAGAGTGGACCTAGGAAATGTTGAGAATATTGAAAAGGAGAGCAAAAGGGAGAGAGACGAAAGATAGAAGAAGGGTGAAAGAGAGAGAAAGTACCTCTGTTTTTTCCTAGAATTTCCAAGGATCTCGCTAATTATCTTCATTGCTATTTTGACTCATTCTTTTTCACTCCAACTCTCTATAGTAATTTTCACTGGGTTCGATTCGAAAGTGGAAGAGGTGAACATATTTAGTAAAATAACATATGTTTCTGATTAATTAAAAATATGTGATATTTAATAAGTTTAAAGGATGATGGAAATAAACCATAATAATGACGGTGATGATATTGATAGATTATATTATTAATGATCATAAATTATAGTACTAACGATGCTAATTAAGATTATGATGATAGTAATGAATAAAATAGTAATATAAATTTTGAATAATGATGATAATCATAACAGTAAATCCAACTACTAATAGTGGTAATAAGTAAATGGATTGATAAAGAATTACCCTCTATCTAAAAACTAATTTGGTCCCAAAAAGCTGAAAATTATTGTTTCTAATTTCACAATCAATATATAAATTAATTTTCGTATTTGGACACTCGAAATAGCCAACTTTGGCCTCGATAATACTCGATATTTTAGCATTAGAGTGTAATGCATTTGGTTATGTATTAAATAATCTAATGAAAGCGACTAACAAATCAATTATATTTCGAATATTTAAAGACTTATGATGCAAAATTTTATTAAGTAATTTTAATTCATCAACAATAACAACAAAAATGCCTAATATCATATTCTCTGTGACTGCGGACTTGAAATTATTTAATTTTGGTGTAAAATTGAGTGATAGTTGATAAACCACATATCATATTTTACCTTATTATTATCATCATTATTAGTATTATTATTATTTTTATTATTATTATTGTTATTATCATGATTATTATTATGATTATTATTGCTGTTGTTGTTATTATTATTATTGTTACCATTGTTGTTGTTGTTGTTATTATCATTATTGTTATCATTGTTGTTGTTGTTATCATTGTTGTTATTATCATTATTATCTATTTTATTATTATTATTATTATCTATATTATTATTATTATTATCTATATTATTATTATTATTATCTATATTATTATTATCATTATTTTCATCACCATTACCATCATTAACATTTTCATTATTATTATCATTTTTATTCAAGGCAAGTAGACTACACTTAAGCAGTTGGACCGCCAGCTTATGCAAAGAAGGGGAAGGATAATTAAAGAGAAAAGGGAAATGGGAAGGGGAATTGGGGAGGAAGAGGGAAGTGGAGGGGGGGGGGGAGATGTGAGGACAGAGTGGACAGGGTAAATGTTGAGAATATTGAAAAGGAGAGTAAAAGGCAGAGAGGCGAAAGATAGAAGAAGGGTGAAAGAGGGAGAAAGTACCTCTTTTTTTTTCCTAGAATATCCAAGGATCTCGCTAATTATCTTCATTGCTATTTTGACTCATTCTTTTTCATTCCAACTCCCTATTGATTGCCGTCAGAACTGAAAAAGGGTAAAAATAGTAATAAATATGGAATAGTAAAGGGTTTTCTATACACAATGTACGTTGACACATTTCAATCAAACATTTATTTAGTTTTAAACAATAGCAAAATCTAGATTGACTATACCACACAATTTTTTATACATATCACGAAGTCAAACTCTTAAACCATGATTAAAATATAAAGGATTTGGAATCACGAATATAAATGTTATTACTGCTGACTTACCAGTGTGTAGAGCTGTAGATGATAATGGTTTGCAAACGTAAATAACCCAAAGAACGGGTTGATTAAAGAGGTATACGCATGCCTCGACTAATCATGTTTTTTTTTTGCAACAAACTATATCCAGTTTTGTAATTTTTGAAAAAAAATGTCTTGATACAAGGGATAGCCCATACGACTTTCTGTTCTTTATTATCGTTACTGAATTATTTCACAAGGTTTTAAATTTCGTATGGAATTATTACACACACACACACACACACACACACACACACACACACACACACATATATATATATATATATATATATATATATATATATATATATATATTTATATTTATATTCAATACCGTAGTACTATTTGGCATCAATCCGCTTTTTGTTCATAAAATTGCTAAGTCGGCTGTAGAGTACCTTTCTAATATATATAGTTTTATGATTTTTTCAGTTACCTCTCCTTGCTCTTATGTAGGAAACGAGTTGGTGCCAGCTGTATCAAAGTCAGATACATCCAAAAGTAAATCAGGAAATCTATTGTTCTATCTAAAAATGTACACGGAAGCTTAAAACAAAGTAGTCTTATTTCAAAAGCACACACACGCACGGATACATATATTTATAATTCTTCAGATTGAAAACAACTTTTAAGATTACTTAGAGGCAAATCCAAGTAAGTGGGTGCAAGTTTGAAAAATGAGGCTTACCTGAAATTAATTTCTCTCACATTGCACGACTTTTTTCTACTAAATTTATGCATTGTTATTTTCCTACAGTTGGCTTGTCTCCTCCTCGTGGCAGCAGCATGGGCTGCACCACCACCTGCTCCTCCCGTGGTCGGAAACGATACGGAGATAGGAATAAGTCGTGACAAGAGATATTACGACTGCTATGACCATGGTAATTGGTGTAATATGTGCGACCCATGTGTCCCGTGCTACAACAACCAACACTGCTATCAGTATAACTGCTACGATCCATGTTGGGGCTGGACAACATTGCCACCGGTTGATCCCACTCCGCCAGTATGGCCTACTGTCCCTCCTGTGTGGCCCACCAGACCACCCGTAGATCCTACACCTCCAGTATGGCCCACTGCCCCCCCTGTGTGGCCTACGAGACCTCCAATTGATCCAACACCACCACCTTGGTATACAAGACCCCCTGTCGACCCCACGCCACCTCCATGGCCCACCAGACCTCCAGTTGACCCCACGCCACCTCCATGGCACACTAGACCTCCAGTTGACCCCACGCCACCATGGCCCACCAGACCTCCAGTTGACCCCACGCCACCTCCATGGTACACTAGACCTCCAGTTGACCCCACGCCACCAAGGCCCACCA
>NC_091556.1:4046498-4058998 GCF_042767895.1 Penaeus vannamei | reverse complement strand
AGAGAGAGAGAGAGAGATTATCATTATATTAAATGGCCCTTCTTTTTTTTCCTAAACTAAACAACTTTAGGAGATTTGGCATGATCGTAGTAGTATATATAGCGATTTATTTTAATTTGCTGCTTTCAACACCACTTGAATGTCATATTAAAAAAATAATAATAAAAAGTCTTAGAGAATTGCATATTTTCATGGTAAAGATTGCATACTATATAGTTATTATCAATACTATCATTACTTAATCATTATCATCAGCAATAACAGTATCCAGCACTTAAAAAAAATCTTTAAACTCCACCCCGGTGAAAATAACCTGGTCCCTTTTTCGCAGCCTGTGTGTAAGTTAGACAGTGACTGTGAGGATAACCGTCGGTGCTGTTTCGACGCGTGTAAAAAGGACTTCGTTTGCATGGAAGTAAAAGAGAAACTCGAACACCCGGTTAGAAAGAAGGGAAGTGGAGAAACAGGAGAGAACCAGGTATGTGAGGCTTGTTTTTACTGTTGTTTTTTTTGTAAATGATTAGTTTTGTGATGCGCAATCTTTTTTAATCATCATGGTTGTTGCTATTGTCATAAAGCCTTTAATTGTGGAAAAGTATGAATGAGAACGAATATCTTCACAATACAAGAGATTTATTTAACCGGTTTCGATTCTATCTTCATCAGAAATTCATGTATTTATGACGAAGAGAGAATCGAAACCGGTCAAATACATCTCTTGTATTGTGAAGATATTCGTTCTCATTCATACCTTTCCACATTTATCAACATGAATACGGTTCAAGCTTTTAATTATTATGGTTGCAGTTACTGTCATAAAGCCATTGGTAATATAATAGTTAGTAGTAATGGGCTTAATATATACTTTTCTGTGTACATTGTGATTACTGATATATTACTGATATATTATACAAAAGTGACCCCTATTTTATGGCGATTGCTGTTGTCTCCCAATTTTAAAAATTATATTGCTGTTATTGTGAGTTTTGTTTCGATGATATCAATAAATGATAATTATTATTGTTAATATTATCATTATGGCCATTATTTTGTTTCTTATTCTTATTATTGCTATTATTTTTCTTATTCTTATTATTGCTATTATTTTATCTCATTCTTATTATTGCTATTATTTTTCTTATTCTTATTATTGCTATTATTTTATCTCATTCTTATCATTACTATTATTTTTCTTATTCTTATTATTGCTATTATTTTATCTCATTCTTATTATTGCTAATATTTTTCTTATTCATATTATTGCTGTTATTTTATCTCATTCTTATTATTGCTATTATTTTTCTTATTCTTATTATTGCTGTTATTTCATGTCATTCTTATTATTGCTATTATTATCATTGCTATCATTCTTATTATTGCTATTATTATAATTGCTACCATTATTGTTTTTATTATCATTCGGTCGGTTTGTTAAAATTGTGCCAGGCCTGACCCAACGAATATTCGTATAAACAGACATCCATATACACAGAAATAAATGCATATCTATCGATCTATCAAATAGATATACATTCAGTTTTTTTTTCTAATTGTAGGGTAGATATGCACGTCTAGACTGATATATATGTATTTATTCCTGTGTATGTGCATGTCCGTGTATCGATTGTCAATTAGGTCGGGTTTGGCACAGTTCTAACAATCCGATTATCGTCTTAATCACTATGCTGTTGTTAGTGACACCCACGCTTTCCACTGACACAATTCTTTACGTTCTCCACACAATTCTAACAAACCGATCAGTATGTTGTTGTCAGTGACACCCACGCTTTCCAGTGACACAATTCTGTACGTTCTCCACACAATTCTAACAAACCGATCACTATGTTGTTGTCAGTGACACCCACGCTATCCACTGACACATTCCTTTACGTTCTCCACCACTGTCAGTGACCACAGCAGCACCACCGGGTCGTTCAGTTCGGGTCGACGACTTCGGGGCGGCCTCGATCCTCCGTCAGGCTCCCGACATCGCCTCCTTCGGGTCCCACTCGCGGCGTCCCAGCGGAGGGGGCGTGGCGTGGTGCGGAGGGGGCGTGGCGAGGTGCGCTTGCCCCGCCCACAACGGATTCTGTATCTTTTGTTTTGTTTAATTAAACAAGTTGCAATTTTGTTTGCGATTTTTTTTTGTTATCTATTTTTTTTTTTTTTTTTTTTTTTTGTGGTGTTCTCTGTATTCTCTCTGTCTGCCTGTCTCTGTCTGTCTGTCAATCTCTGTGTCTATTTTCTCACTATCTCTAAAATATATGTAAAAAGGACAAAGAAAAATGTTTAGGAACACAAATACAAAGACAGTAACGTGTGCGCAAAGATAAAAAAGGAAACAGACAATAAAGAATAAAAATGAACGTTACGTTTCGAACTCGTCAGGAGATCCTCATCAGACGTATATCTGATGAGGAACTCTTAGCGAGACCGAATATATATACATATATATATATACATACATATATATATATATATATATATATATATATATATATATATATATATGTGTGTGTGTGTGTGTGTGTGTGTGTGTGTGTGTGTGTGTGTGTGTGTGTGTGTGTGTATAATAAGAAAGATGGAAAACTCACTGATAAATTGAAAGTAAAACTCCAAAAAAGAGGTAAAATCTAAGGCCTTTTTTAAACAAAGAAAATACAAACATACGATTATTTTTTGAGTCAAACAAATCAATTACGGCTCCAGCATTTTTTTTTTTTTTTTTTATGGAAACTCCCTAACAGATGAAAAACAAAATACAAGATCTGTATTTAAAAAAAGCAAAGAAAAAAATCTTTGCCCGTAAGTCAAACGTCTCAAAAAAGAAGAAAAAAAAAAACGGAAAAGAAAACACACAGAAAAAACCAACCAGTAAATCTTTATTTCCTAAAAACAAACAAAACAAAATTACCCAAAATGCTTTGCGCTTCGACCCGATTCAAAAAACATTCTCGTTCATTTTTATCAACCATTCTCGTTCATATTTTTTTTTAGTCAATCTCCTTCAGTTTTTGTTTGTTTTTATTCATTCTCGCTCAATTTTCTTAGGTCATTCTCGTTGATTTTGTTTGTTTGTTTGTTTTCCTTCATCCTTATTCAGTTTTCTTAGACCATTCTCGTTCATATTGTTTGTTTGTTTGTTTTCCTTCATCCTTATTCAGTTTTCTTAGGCCATTCTCGTTCATATTGTTTGTTTGTTTTCCTTCATCCCTATTCAGTTTTCTTAGGTCATTCTCGTTCATCTTGTTTGTTTGTTTGTTTTCCTTCATCCCTCCAGCTTTCTTAGGCCATTCTCGTTCATTTTGTTTGTTTGTTTGTTTTCCTTCATCCCTCTTCAGTTTTCTTAGGTCATTCTCGTTCATATTGTTTGTTTGTTTTCATTCATCCTTATTCAGTTTTCTTAGGCCATCCTCGTTCATTCTGTTTGTTTGTTTGTTTTCCTTCATCTTTATTCAGTTTTCTTAGGTCATTCTCCTTTATTTTTTTACCTGCTGGTGGCCCAAACTCTGACAGTAAGACCTAACTTCAGGTAAGTGGTTCAGTTTACTACACAGCGCCGAGGGGAACTTCGCCATGTCACCGTAACTTCTCACGACCACTTCCTGCATGGGAGAAAGGGAGAGGTTGAGGTGTTCAGGTGGAAGAGTTCATTTCAGCTGATTTTTTTAAGTGGTGATGGGGTTTTTAGGTGAATTTTTTAAGTGGTGGTGGGGTTTTAGGTGAATTTTTAAAGTGGTGATGGGGTTTTAGGTGAATTTTTAAAGTGGTGATGGGGTTTTAGGTGAATTTCTAAAGTGGTGATGGGGTTTTAGGTGAATTTTTAAAGTGGTGATGGGGTGTTTAGGTGAATTTTTAAAGTGGTGATGGGGTTTTAGGTGAATTTTTTAAGTGGTGATGGGGTTTTAGGTGAATTTTTTAAGTGGTGGTGGGGTTTTAGGTGAATTTGAAGCAGTGTAGAATTTAAGTGGATTTCAATTGTTTCAAAGTTTCAAGTGGTACAGAGTTTAAGGTGAATTTTTTAAGTGGTGATAGAGTTTTAGGTAAATTTTAGGTGAATTCTAAGCGGCGTGGAATTTAGGTGGATTTCAAGTGTTTCAAAGTCTCAACTAAGATTCAAGTGGTAAAGAGTTTAAAGTGAATCTAAGCTGAATTTCCAAGTGAATTTGAATTTGTACAAAGTTTCAAGTGCTAAATAATTTCCAAGTGAATGTCAAGTATTACAGTTCCAAGTGCTAAAGAACATTAAGTGAATTTCTGGTGAATTTTGAAAGTATGAAAGAGTTATGGAGTTTCTAGGTTCAAGTATCAACGAGTTCCAAGGAATTTGAGATTCAAGTGTTAAAGATGTTCAAGGTCAAGTGAAATCTTACTTCGATCTCTGTACAAACTCTTTTCTTCCTCTTTTTTCCCTTCCTTTCTCTCTCTCTTTCTCTTTCCCTCCCCTCTCCTCTCTCTCTCTCTCTCTCTCTCTCTCTCTCTCTCTCTCTCTCTCTCTCTCTCTCTCTCTCTCTCTCTCCCTTCCCCCTTTTCCCTCCCTTCTTCCTTCACCCTCCCTCCCTCTTTCCCTCTCTCCCTTCTCTCCCTCGCTCTCCCCATCCCACTTACCCCATCGATGAGCACAGTTGGTACATAGGAGAGGAAGGGCACCAGCTGGTACTGTCTCCTGCCAGCTGCCGCAAACAGCTGGTATCCCTCAGGTCCTACGGCGCACCTGTAGAAGGCTTTGGTATTCCTTCTTGATCCTTCGGCGCACTGGGGAAGGAAGGGGGGGGGGGTGTAGGATTCTTAAAAATGTGGTGATGGTGGTGTGAAGGGGAAGGGGGGAGGGGGAAGGGGGATGGGGTGGAAGTGCTAAGGAAGGAAGGGGGGGAGGGTTGTAGGATTCTTAAAAATGTGGTGATGGTGGTGTAATGGGGGAGGGGGAGGGGGGATGGGGTGGAAGTGCTAAGGAAGGAAGGGGGGGGGGGTTGTCGGATTCTTAAAAACGTGGTGAGGGGGGAGGGGGAGGGGGTAGGGGGAAGGGTGATGGGGTGGAAGTGTTAAGGAAGGAAGGGGGGGGGGTGTAGGATTCTCAAAAATGTGGTGATGGTGAGGGGGGGAGAAGGGGAATGGGGTGGAAGTGCTAAGGAAGGAAGGGGGGGAGGATTGTAGGATTCTTAAAAATGTGGTGAGGAGGGAGGGGGAAGGGGGGTGGGGTGGGAGTGTTAAGGAAGGAAGGGGGGGTGTTGTAGGATTCTTAAAAATGTGGTGATGGTGAGGGAGGGAGAAGGGAGGGGGGAGGGGGGAGGGGGAATGGGGTGGAAGTGCTAAGGAAGAGTGGGGGGGGGGGATTGTAGGATTCTTAAAAATGTGGTGATGGTGATGGTGGTGTGAGGGGGGAGGGGGAGGGGGATGGGGTGGAAGTGTTACGGAAGAATAGGGGGGGGAGGATTGTAGGATTCTTAAAAAAGATGTGATGATGGTGGGGGGGGGGAGTGGGGAGGGATGGAAGTGTTTAGGGGGGGCGGTATGGTGGTGGTAGGGGAAGATGCCGTGGGGGGTGGAGGGTACAGGTGGTAATAGGGAGATGGGGATGGGGATGGTTGTGGGGGTGGATGGTGGAGGAAGTGGTGGGGGTGGTGAGAGGGGTGGTGGTGGTGGTGGTGATGGTAATTGTGATCGTAGTGGTGGTGGTAGTAAGGTGACAGTTATGTTAATGATATTAATAATATTTTTATCATACTATAACTGACTAGAGAACCGAATTCATGTTGACAAATGTAGAAAATGTATGAATGAGAATGAATATCTTCACAATACAAGAGATGTATTTAACCGGTTTCGATTATATCTTCGTCAGAAATATATTCATTTCTGACGAAAATATAATCGAAACCGGTTAAATACATCTCTTGTATTGTGAAGATATTCATTTTCATTCATACCTTTCCTATAATTGACTAATTTTGCAATATATCAAAATTCCGACAACAACAACAATATCAACAACATTAATACTAACAACACAATAACAACAACAAAAAAGATCGTACATAAAATTTACGCAAATGTGGAAAGTTAACTAAAATTGAAATGATTTACGCATTATATATCATAATCACTGATGACTTAATTCGTCTTAAACATATATAAAACGAAACGGATTCGTCGAAAGCTTAAAATAATATATAAAAAGAACCATTAAGCAAATTATTGGAAAACAAAATAAAATTTACAATACAGACATGGAAATGAAAAAAATGAGCAAATAATAAAAGTAATTCAAACCAAACAAACCAATAATCAATCATAAGAAAGATCTATCAGATAATGAAATAATAAATCTGCAAATGACCCCCCCCAAAAAAAAAAAAAAAATTATAATAATCAAAAGATGTAAAAATACCCTGATAAAACTATAAAAAAAACAATCACAAACCAAGCAAACATTCCACAACATTTCAACATCACCAACAACCGAACAAACCGACTACTCACCGACAAAGCGGCCGACAAGATAGCCGAGTGGTCAGCGGAGCGCAACTGGTGCTGGTACTTCGTCAGGCAGACAGCGAACGCCACGCCCTTGTCAGCGGCGGCCAGGTGGCGCTCCGAGCACGAGATGAGCCGGTTCCCCAAGCAGTCGCCGGGCCCGTGCTGGCACCCGCCGTTCTGGGGCAGTAAGCGTGGTTAGGATGTACATACATACACACATTTATATGTACACATACATTCATACATATACATATATGTACACACATTTACATGTATACATACATTTATACATATACATATAGACACACACACACACACACACACACACACACACACACACACATATATATATATATATATATATATATATATATATATATATATATATATATACATATATATATATACATATATACATACATACATAGACACACACACACACAGACACACACACACACACACATTATATATATATATATATATATATATATATATATATATATATATATATATATATATATATATATATATAATGAAAACATACAAATAAATATCTAAATAAATATATATATATATATATATACACACGCACATATACATATATGTGTGTATTTATGTATATATACATATATATAGATATGTATATATGCATACACATGTATTTAAACAAACACACTAACTCTCTCTCTCTCTCTCTCTCTCTCTCTCTCTCTCTCTCTCTCTCTCTCTCTCTATATATATATATATATATATATATATATATATATATATATATATATATATATTCGGACACACCCACAAACACACATACACAACGTCAGCCGCCCACCTCCACCCGTCCGAAAGGCACGACCTCCACCCTGACGTAGTTCCGCAGCGACAGCTCAAGAGGAGCGAGGTAAGAGGTCAGGAACTGCTGGCTCTCGGCTGACGCTGAGGTCATGATGACGGTCATATTCACCTGGTTGAGCGAGGTCAAGTTTGGGTGAATTCAGTGGCTCTTTTAAGGTGTGTATTGAAGCTCATGAAAGGTTAACTACAGGAGGGGGAGGGAAGGAATTTCAGAACGTGGGGTGTTCTTTTAAAAAAATCTAAGTTCACGAGTTTTGGTATCGTAGACTCAGTTTATGTCGGTCCCCATTTATGACCAAGACGATAAAAAATCAGTTACAAAAATAAGAAAGACTAGACTTAAACATCATTATACATACCACAACAAAACAACACGATACCACAACAACACCAAACGCTATAATGCCACAAAAGACAAAAAAATAAATTTACGACCTTCGAAGGACGGTAAGCCAGAGCGTTTGAATTCCTCGCCTTCTTCTTGCAGATCTTGCCGTGATGGCCACAGCCGTCGGCACAACACACGGAGTCGCTCGGGCAGTGAGCGTCCAACCTGCACTGGCGCTGGAGAGGGAGAGAAAAGGGAGCTGTCTGAGGGGGAGATATGTGAGGAAGACTGGGGAGGAGAAAGGAGGATGGGAGAGAGGGAGGGAGAGAGAAGAAGAGGGGGGGAGGGAGAGGATGGGAGAGGAAGAGGGAGGGAGGGAGAGGAAGAGGGAGAGAGGGACAGGATGGGAGAGGAAGAGGGAGGGAGGGAGAGGATGGGAGAGGAAGAGGGAGGGAGGGAGAGGATGGCAGAGGAAGAGGGAGGGAGGGAGAGGATTGGAGAGGGAGAAGAAGGAGGGAGAGGAAGATGAAGAGAGAGGGAGAGATACAGAAATAGAGAGAGAGAGTAAGAAGGGGAAGAGACGGAAAGATGGAGAAGCCACAGCGAGCGAGTAAAAAAAAAAACACCAAAACTCACCCTCAAACAAAGAGAAACAAACTAAACAAATATAAGTAAACAAACAAAAAACAATAAGAATAAAACAAAAACACCATGCAACTATTAAACACAAAATAAAAACAACCTTGGCAACCCCTTCCTACCTACCTGCGCTCGTCTCCTAACACGTGACATGATCGGCAGTCCCGTGAGAGGACAGATGAGAGGCGGCGGAGGACAGAAGTCACAGCAACTAAAATAATCAATAATGTTGATAAAAACAATAACATATTTGGTTATAATAATACGAAGAGTAACTAAACTAAAATTATACCTATATGATCGCTCACACGTACAGTATCATGCTTGGGAATAATATACTATTTGACTGCGGACTTCAAGTCAAGTATTTATTATTTAGCAGTATTATTATTATAATTTCTATTATAATTTTCATTTTTATCACTAATATCATTATCATTATCATCGTCATTATCAATACCATTATCATCATTATCATCGTCATTATCAATACCATTATTATCATTATCATCGTCATTATCAATACCATTATTATCATTATCATCGTCATTATCAATACCATTATTATCATTATCATCGTCATTATCAATACCATTATTATCATTATCATCATTATTATTATTATTACTATCATAGTATTATTACTACCATTATCATCATTTTTATTATTACAAACATTGTTATTAGTAGTAGTAGTATTATCATTACCATTATTATCATTATCATCATTATAATCATAATATTTTTCTTCGAGGCAAATACACTGCATTGAAATAGACGGAAGGAAAGAAAGAAGGGAAGGGAAAAAGGGATGAAAGGATAGGGGGAAGAATAAAGAGGAGAGAGAGGAGCTCAGCGAGAAAGAGGGAGATGGAAGAGGGAGGGAAAGGGGGGCGGAGAAAGGGAGAGAGGGAGGAAGGGAGATGCGGAGGAAAGGATAGAGGGAGATAATTAGAGAGAAAAAATAACAAGAAAAAGAAAGAGAGAATGAGAGAGAGATGGAGAGAGAGAGAGAAGAGAGCGAAGGAGGTGAGGAGTTTAAGGAGGAAGAGAAAGGTGGAATGGGGGAAGGACTGAATTCAGGGAAGAGGAGAATAGAGAAAGAGGGAATGGAAGAGGGAGAGAGGAAGCGACAGGGAGAAGGAATCAGATGTGAAAGAGGGAAAGAGAAGATTTTTTAATATCATTATTATCATCCATGTTCTGTTCAAACTAAACAACACTTATTTCAAAACATTATATTCTATGCTTCATCTCACCACACCCTAAGACCCTTTTAATGAAAAATAAAGAAAAAAACTAAACAGCTATATACAGACATGGTGTGAAAAAAAAAAAAAAAAAAAAAAATAGTGTTTATTATACCAGCTGTTCCGTGACCTCTCCCAGACTTGAGGTTAAACAGGAAGTTTAGAAGCAGAACAGAAATATATTATATCTATACCTATAATAAATATATATGTATAGTATTTCGCAGAGGAAATAGATTATAACGGCCGGTTTGTTAGAATTGTTTGAGGCCCGACCCAAAGAATATTGGTATACTTGACATTTCATAAATAAAGAAATAGATGCATGTTTATCAGTCTAGACATGCATATCAACCCGGCAAATAGATGGTTAAATGTATATCTATCAGATGTATAGATAGATATGCCTTTATTTCTGCGTCTGTATTTATGAAAATTCATTGGCCCGAGCCTGGCACAATTTTAACAAACCGGCTGTAAGACAATAAACACACACACACACAAGCACACAAGCACACACACACACACAAACACACACATACACACACACACACACACACACACACGCACGCACAAACACACAAACACACATACACAAACACGCACAAACACACACACGCACACACAATTAGACAAATATACAAATATTCTGGTTGTAAATTCCTGAAATAGAATCTCATTTACCTAACGAACACAAAGAAAGATTTATAGGCCTATGATCCTTACCCAGAAGGTATGTTGGGAATGCACACATCAGTACATCCAGGAGGAGGAGGTGGGGGGTAAGTTGGAGGAGGAGGTGGGGGGTAAGTTGGAGGAGGAGGTGGGGGGTAAGTAGGTGGAGGAGGAGGTGGCTGAGTGGGTGGGGGTGGGGGGATGTAAGTAGGTGGAGGAGGAGGTGGCTGAGTGGGTGGGGGTGGGGGGATGTAGGTAGGTGGAGGAGGAGGTGGCTGAGTGGGTGGGGGTGGGGGGATGTAGGTAGGTGGGGGTGGGGGGATGTAGGTAGGTGGAGGAGGAGGTGGCTGAGTGGGCGGGGGTGGGGGGATGTAGGTAGGTGGGGGTGGAGGTGGCTGAGTGGGGAAAATGCAAATAGGAGGGGTAGTTGGTGGATATACTGGTGGAAGAGTAGGAGGTGGGCATATAAGTGGAGGACTTGGAGTGGTGGGGGGAGGTGGAGGTATGTAAGTAGGTGGAGGGGGTGGAGGGCGAGTTGGTGGAGGGGGAGGAATGTAAGTAGGTGGAGGAGGGGGTGGACGAGTGGGGGGAGGTGGAGGTATGTAAGTAGGTGGAGGGGGTGGAGGGCGAGTTGGTGGAGGGGGAGGAATGTAAGTAGGTGGAGGAGGGGGTGGACGAGTGGGGGGAGGGGGCGGTATGTAAGTAGGAGGAAGGGGTGGAGGGCGAGTTGGTGGAGGGGGAGGAATGTAAGTAGGTGGAGGAGGGGGTGGACGAGTGGGGGGAGGGGGCGGTATGTAAGTAGGTGGAGGAGGGGGTGGAAGAGTGGGGGGAGGTGGAGGTGGATAGGTGGGGAAAACGCAAATAGGAGGTTCAATTGGTGGGTACACTGGTGGAAGAGTGGGGGGTGGGCATACAAGGGGTGGAGGTGGGGGTGGGTATGTGGGTGGAGGTGGGGGTGGGTATGTGGGTGGAGGTGGGGGTGGCTGCGTTGGTGGGGGAGGGGGTGGCAGAGTTGGTGGGGGAGGGGGTGGCAGAGTTGGTGGGGGAGGGGGTGGCAGAGTTGGTGGGGGAGGGGGTGGCAGAGTTGGTGGGGGAGGGGGTGGCAGAGTTGGTGGAGGTGGGGGTGGCTGAGTGGGTGGGGGTGGAGGAAGAATGCATATAGGTGGAGAAATAGGTGGATAAATTGGTGGCATGGTGGGAGGTGGACATATTAGGGGAGGGGGTGGACGTGGCTAAGTGCGAGGGGGTGGAGGTGGGTAAGTAGGAGGGGGTGGAGGTGGGTAAGTAGGAGGAGGAGGAGGTGGGTAAGTAGGAGGAGGAGGAGGTGGATAAGTAGGAGGAGGGGGTGGAGGCGGATAAGTAGGAGGAGGGGGTGGAGCCGGGGTTTGCAGCTTCAAGCAACAAGGATGGTTCTCGTACAATGGCGTCCCGCACAGGTTCTGTCGGCGGCAGCGGATGTGGCTTCCATCGGCGGCTGCGGTTCCGAGGAGGACGCAAGCGGCAGCCAAAGCCAACAGCAGCTTCGGCGACTTCTGCGGGAGACCAGAATTTCTTCAAGGTCCAAGACGCCGGAGTAATACCTTATGAATGAACCGTATTCATGTTGGCGACTTGTGAATGAACCGCATTCATGTTGGCGACTTGTGAATGAACCGTATTCATGTTGACGACTTATGGATGAACCGTATTCATGTTGACAAAGTATGAGTGAACCGCATTCATGTTGGCGACTTATGGATGAACCGTATTCATGTTGACGACTTATGGATGAACCGTATTCATGTTGACGACTTATGGATGAACCGTATTCATGTTGACGACTTATGGATGAACCGTATTCATGTTGACAAAGTATGAGTGAACCGCATTCATGTTGGCGACTTATGGATGAACCGTATTCATGTTGGCGACTTATGGATGAACCGTATTCATGTTGACGACTTATGGATGAACCGTATTCATGTTGACGACTTATGGATGAACCGTATTCATGTTGACGACTTATGGATGAACCGTATTCATGTTGACAAAGTATGAGTGAACCGCATTCATGTTGGCGACTTATGGATGAACCGTATTCATGTTGGCGACTTATGGATGAACCGTATTCATGTTGGTGACTTATGGATGAACCGTATTCATGTTGGCGACTTATGGATGAACCGTATTCATGTTGGTGACTTATGGATGAACCGTATTCATGTTGACGACTTATGAATGAACCGTATTCATGTTGGCGACTTGTGAATGAACCGTATTCATGTTGACGACTTATGGAT
>NC_091556.1:4016498-4018998 GCF_042767895.1 Penaeus vannamei | reverse complement strand
TCTGCGTGTATACCAACATGTCAGATCTTAACTTCGCCCACAAATCTCAACAAGCTCATTTTTGTATCTTCATCCGCATCGACAATCTGGGAAACTAAAAAATCCGCATATGCATCCTCGGATTTACGAAATCTGAGTCCTGATACATCATGGCGAAGTCCTCCAGAACCTCATAGATCTGAACAGTGCAATAAATGTCACTTTTTTATCACTGACTTTCAATACTCAAGATTATCCAGGGAACACAATCACGCGTCGCATTCTACCCGAAATATCAGCTGATCTGCTCGTTCATTGTCCTAAGTGGTCTCGTCTTCGAAGCAGAGGTTTAATAGGACATAGAAGTTCCTGTCACGTTTATTCGACGTGATAACTCGCTCGACTTTTTGAACGTAATAATCTTGTATTCTAGACCATCACAGGATTTATTTGAATGCTGGTATCTTTGATTTTAAGGTTCTGCATGAAAAAAAAAATGATCCACATATTGTATTAATTTATTCTGTTAAACATAGGACTTTCCCAGATTTGTTCTAGTATAATACATG
This sequence comes from Penaeus vannamei, assembly GCF_042767895.1. Lineage (NCBI taxonomy): Eukaryota > Metazoa > Arthropoda > Malacostraca > Decapoda > Penaeidae > Penaeus > Penaeus vannamei. Next base: position 4,018,450 of record NC_091556.1, on the reverse strand, counting down.
GAGTATGATACATTGTTAAACATAGGACTTTCCCAGATTTGTCCTAGTATAATACATGGGGTATGATACATTCTGTTAAACATAGGACTTTCGCAGATTTGTTCTAGGATAATACATGGGGTATGATACATTCTGTTAAACATAGGACTTTCGCAGATTTGTCCTAGTATAATACATGGAGTATGATACATTCTGTTTAACATGGGACATCCTCATATTTATCCTGGCATAATACATGGACTATGAATCAGTCTGTTAAACATGTTTCTCGGATTTGTTAAAGTGTGATACATAGACTACGATCTGTCATCTGTTTCATATTGAACTAAAGTTGACATTTTCTTCCGTTTGTGTCACCCATGAGATGCTCTTGCTTATTTACCTTTTTCTTTAAGATTCGACCTTTTTTTACCCCATTAGATGTTCTTTCTTTTTTACCTTTTTCTTTAAGATTCGACCTTTTTTGACCCCATTCGATTTTCTTTCTTCTTGACCTTTTCTTAAAAAATCGACCTTTTTGACCCCATTAGATTTTCTTTCTTCTTGACCTTTTCTTTAAAAATCGACCTTTTTTGACCCCATTAGATTTTCTTTCTTCTTGACCTTTTTTTTTAAATTCGACCTTTTTTTTATCCCATTAGATGTTCTTTCTTCTTGACCTTTTCTTTGAAATTCGATTTTTGACCCCACTAGATTTTCTTTCTTCTTGACCTTTTTTTTTAATTTCAACCTATTTTGATCCCAATAGATGTTCTTTCTTCTTGACCTTTTCTTTAAAATTCGACATTTTTTTTTTATCCCATTAGATGTTCTTTCTTCTTGACCTTTTCTTAAAAAATCGACCTTTTTTGACCCCATTAGATTTTCTTTCTTCTTGACCTTTACTTTAAGATTCGACCTTTTTTGACCCCATTAGATTTTCTTTCTTCTTGACCTTTTCTTTGAAATTCGACCTTTTTTGACCCCATTAGATGTTCTTTCTCCTTGACCTTTTTTTTTTTCAACCTATTTTGATCCCAATAGATGTTCTTTCTTATTTACCTTTTCTTTAAAATTCGACCTTTTTTTATCCCATTAGATTTTCTTTCTTCTTGACCTTTTCTTTAAAATTCGACCTTTTTTTTCTCATCAGATGTTCTTTCTTATTTACATTTTTCTTTAAAAATCGACCTTTTTTGACCCCATTAGATTTTCTTTCTTCTTGACCTTTTCTTTGAAATTCGACCTTTTTTGACCCCATTAGATTTTCTTTCTCCTTGACCTTTTTTTATTATTTCAACCTATTTTGATCCCATTAGATGTTCTTTTTTTTTACCTTTTCATTAAAATTCGACCTTTTTTGACCCCATTAGATTTTCTTTCTCCTTGACCTTTTTTTTTAAATTCAACCTATTTTGACCCCATTAGATTTTCTTTCTTCTTGACCTTTTCTTAAAAAATCGACCTTTTTTGACCCCATTAGATTTTCTTTCTTCTTGACCTTTTCTTAAAAAATCGACCTTTTTTGACCCCATTAGATTTTCTTTCTTATTTACCTTTTTCTTAAAAAATCGACCTTTTTTGACCCCATTAGATTTTCTTTCTTCTTGACCTTTTCTTAAAAAATCGACCTTTTTTGACCCCATTAGATGTTCTTTCTTATTTACCTTTTCTTTAAAAATCGACCTTTTTTTATCCCATTAGATTTTCTTTCTTCTTGACCTTTTCATTAAAATTCGACCTTTTTTTTACCCATTAGATTTTCTTTCTCCTTGACCTTTTTTTTTTTTTTAATTTCAACCTATTTTGATCCCAATAGATGCTCTTTCTTATTTACCTTTTCTTTAAAATTCGACCTTTTTTGACCCCATTAGATTTTCTTTCTTCTTGACCTTTTCTTAAAAAATCGACCTTTTTTGATCCCAATAGATGTTCTTTCTTCTTGACCTTTTCTTTAAAATTCGACCTTTTTT
>NC_091556.1:4006498-4011498 GCF_042767895.1 Penaeus vannamei | reverse complement strand
CACCATCCCCTCCATTCCCATCCATCCCCCTCCATTCCCCTCCATCCCCCATCCATTCCCCTCCATTTCCCACCATCCCCTCCATTCCCCTCCATTCCCCTCCATCCCCATCCATCCCCCTCCATCCCCCACCATCCCCACCATCCCCCTCCATTCCCCACCATCCCCCTCCATTCCCCACCATCCCCCTCCATTCCCCTCCATCCCCCATCCATTCCCCTCCATTCCCCTCCATTCCCCACCATTCCCCTCCATCCCCCACCATTCCCCTCCATTCCCCACCATCCCCATCTATTCCCCACCATCCCCCTCCATTCCCCACCATTCCCCTCCATCCCCCACCATTCCCCTCCATCCCCACCATCCCCCTCCATTCCCCACCATCCCCCTCCATTCCCCACCATCCCCATCCATCCCCATCCATTCCCCACCATTCCCCATCCATTCCCATCCATCCCCCACCATTCCCCTCCATCCCCATCCATCCCCCACCATCCCCCTCCATCCCCCTCCATTCCCCACCATTCCCCATCCATTCCCATCCATCCCCCACCATTCCCCTCCATCCCCCACCATCCCCCTCCATTCCCCTCCATCCCCCTCCATTCCCCTCCATCCCCCACCATCCCCACCATTCCCCTCCATCCCCCTCCATTCCCCTCCATTCCCCTCCATCCCCCACACCCCATTCACATATGCTATTAATCCTCCGTTCCTCCATTCATCCCATTCATTCACCATTCACATATGCTATTTAATCCTTCGTGTCAACCAGCATCTGTGGCCATTACCAGCAAACCGTCTGTCCTTATGCTGGACGGAAGAAGCGAAGTAATGGACAGGTATGTGGTCTATGTGGTTTTCATGCCCTCTTTGTCACTTTCGTAATTTTATCATTTATTATCATTATTCATTTATTTTTATATACACCACCTTATATATTCATTTATTTTCCTTTTATACACCATCTCAGATATATACCTAGCGAGTATTTGATATTGTATACACCACCTTAGATATATAGTATATATATAGCGAGTGTTTGAAATCATAGCATTGTTAGAATCATCATGTTTACATTTTATATCAGAGAATGTCTGGGAAGAAATATTAAGAGTTATTAGGAATATTTTCATTCCCATTTTCCTTAATCAGAGGAGATGCAAGTATCCATGAAGAAACATTGGGAATTATATCAATGTTAGAATATTTTCATCATTTTCCCTAGTCAGAGGAGAATGCAAATATCTATGAAAAAAAATTATATATCAGTGTTAGAATATTTTCATCATCATTTTCCCCCAATCAAAGGAGAATACAAGTATCAAGAAACACAAAAAATCATATTAGTGTTAGCATATTTTCATCTTTTTCCCTCAATCAAGTGAGAATACAAGAATATCCCCACAAAAAAAAAAAAAAAAAAATCCACCTTCGCTGCAATCTTTTCCATTTTTTTTCCCTTCTTTTTTCCCTTCAGAGGAGATGTGCCTTGGAGGGCCACTGCCCCCACGGGTACTCCTGCTGCCCCAATGGATGCCCAGGACAGAGCGTGTGTGTCTTGGCCTCGCCCTCGAACGCCACAGTGCCACAGGTCCACAGGGCAGTGCCACGTCACCAGGTTCTCGACTTTTAGTGCAGCTAATCTTTGGCATCAAATTGTATACTCACTGACACCCCTTTAGATATATAGATAAACATAGATAGATGAAATGATACATGAAAGATATAGATAAATAATCAGAGACAGATATACATAGATAGATGAACTGATACATGGAAAATATAGATAAATAGAGACAGATATACAGAGATATATGAACTGATAAATGGAAAATATAGATAAATAGTCAGAGACAGATATACATAGAAAGATGAACTGATAAATGGAAAATATAGATAAATAGTCAGAGACAGATATACATAGATAGATGAACTGATACATGGAAAATATAGATAAATAGTCAGAGACAGATACATAGAAAGATGAACTGATACATGGAAGATATAGATAAATAGTCAGAGACAGACATAGATAGATAGATGAACTGATAAATGGGAAATATAGATAAACAGTCAGAGACAGATATACATAGATGAACCGACACATGGAAAATATAGATAAATAGTCAGAGACAGATACATAGATAGATGAATTGATACATGGAAAATATAGATAAATAGTCAGAGACAGATACATAGATAGATGAATTGATAAATGGAAAATATAGATAAATAGTCAGAGACAGATATACATAGAAAGATGAACTAATACATGGAAGATATAGATAAATAGTCAGAGACAGATATACATGGGTAGATGAACTGATAAATGGGAAATATAGATAAATAGTCAGAGACAGATAAATAGAAAGATGAACTGATACATGGAAAATATAGATAAATAGTCAGAGACAGATAAACATAGATAGATGAACTGATAAATGGAAAATATAGATAAATAGTCAGAGACAGACATACATAGAAAGATGAAGTGATACATGGAAAATATAGATAAATAGTCAGAGACAGATACATAGAGAGATGAACTGATACATGGGAAATATAGATAAATAGTCAGAGACAGATACATAGATAGATGAACTAATACATGGAAGATATAGATAAATAGTCAGAGACAGATACATAGATAGATGAACTGATACATGGAAAATATGGATAAATAGTCAGAGACAGATATACATAGAAAGATGAACTGATACATGGAAGATATAGATAAATAGTCAGAGACAGATACATAGATAGATGAACTGATACATGGAAAATATAGATAAATAGTCAGAGACAGATAAACATAGAAAGATGAACTGATAAATGGAAAATATAGATAAATAGTCAGAGACAGATACACAGATAGATGAATTGATAAATGGAAAATATAGATAAATAGTCAGAGACAGATAAACATAGATAGATGAAATGATACATGGAAAATATAGATAAATAGTCAGAGACAGATATAGATAGATGAACTGATACATGGAAGATATAGATAAATAGTCAGAGACAGATACATAGATAGATGAACTGATAAATGGAAAATATAGATAAATAGTCAGAGACAGATACATGGGTAGATGAACTGATACATGGAAAATATAGATAAATAGTCAGAGACAGATAAACATAGATAGATGAAATGATAAATGGGAAATATAGATAAATAGTCAGAGACAGATAAACATAGATAGATGAACTGATAAATGGAAAATATAGATAAATAGTCAGAGACAGATACATAGATAGATGAATTGATACATGGGAAATATAGATAAATAGTCAGAGAGACAGATAAACATAGAAAGATGAACTGATAAATGGAAAATATAGATAAATAGCCAGAGACAGATAAACATAGATAGATGAATTGATAAATGGAAAATATAGATAAATAGTCAGAGACAGATACATAGATAGATGAATTGATAAATGGAAAATATAGATAAATAGTCAGAGACAGATATACATAGAAAGATGAACTGATACATGGAAAATATAGATAAATAGTCAGAGACAGATAAATAGATAGATGAACTGATACATGGAAAATATAGATAAATAGCCAGAGACAGATAAACATAGATAGATGAACTGATACATGGAAAATATAGATAAATAGTCAGAGACAGATACATAGATAGATGAACTGATACATGGAAAATATAGATAAATAGTCAGAGACAGATATACATAGAAAGATGAACTGATACATGGAAAATATAGATAAATAGTCAGAGACAGATAAATAGATAGATGAACTGATACATGGAAAATATAGATAAATAGTCAGAGACAGATAAATAGATAGATGAACTGATACATGGAAAATATAGATAAATAGTCAGAGACAGATAAATAGATAGATGAACTGATACATGGAAAATATAGATAAATAGTCAGAGACAGATACATAGATAGATGAACTGATACATGGAAAATATAGATAAATAGTCAGAGACAGATATACATAGAAAGATGAACTGATACATGGAAAATATAGATAAATAGTCAGAGACAGATAAATAGATAGATGAACTGATACATGGAAAATATAGATAAATAGTCAGAGACAGATAAATAGATAGATGAACTGATACATGGAAAATATAGATAAATAGTCAGAGACAGATAAATAGATAGATGAACTGATACATGGAAAATATAGATAAATAGTCAGAGACAGATAAATAGATAGATGAACTGATACATGGAAAATATAGATAAATAGTCAGAGACAGATAAATAGATAGATGAACTGATACATGGAAAATATAGATAAATAGTCAGAGACAGATACATAGATAGATGAACTGATACATGGAAAATATAGATAAATAGTCAGAGACAGATAAATAGATAGATGAACTGATAAATGGGAAATATAGATAAATAGTCAGAGACAGATATACATAGAAAGATGAACTGATACATGGAAAATATAGATATAGTCAGAGATAGATATATAGATAAATAGAGATAAAGAAACTGATAAATAGATAGATAAATAGAGATAAAGAAACTGATAAATAGATAGATAGATAAACAAATAGACAGATGGGTAAAAATATAGATAGATAATAAATAGAGAGATAGACAATGGATAAATAAATAAGTATATAGATAGATATGGATAAATGTAGATAATAGATAGGTAGATGTGGATCTGTATAAGCAGATAGATATGGATATATAAATAGATAACTTGATATAGATGATAACTAAATAACTAGAAATAGATAATAAATAGATAACTAGAAACAGATGATAAATAGATAACCAGATATAGATGATAGATAAATAACTAGAAATAGACGACAAATACATAACAAGGTATAGATGATAAATAGATAACAAGGTATAGATGATAAATAAATAACTAGAACTAGACAGTAAATGAATAACTAGAAATAGACGACAAACAGATAACAAAGTACAGATGATAAACAGATAACTAGAAATATATGATAAATAAATAACTA
>NC_091556.1:3991498-3996498 GCF_042767895.1 Penaeus vannamei | reverse complement strand
TTTGTAACTCCAACTGGGGTGTAATCTGGTATTGTCGGTATTGGGGTCTTTGTAACTCCAACTGGGGTGTAATCTGGTATTGTCGGTATGGGGGTCTTTGTAACTCCGACTGGGGTGTAAGCAGGTCTTGTGGGTCTCGGGGTCTTTGTAGCCCAGACTGGGGTGTAAGCAGGTCTTGTGGGTCTCGGGGTCTTTGTAGCCCAGACTGGGGTGTAAGCAGGTCTTGTGGGTCGTGGGGTTTTTGTAGCCCAAACTGGGATGTAAGTTGGTACTGGGGTCTTAGTAGCCCAAACTGGGATGTAAGTTGGTACTGGGGTCTTAGTAGCCCAAACTGGGATATAAGTTGGTCTTGTGGGTCTTGGGGTCTTCGTAGGCCACATTGGGATATAGGTTGGTCGAGTATACCATGGAGGTATGGGCTCGATTGGGGGTCTAGTGTTCCATGGCGGGGTAGGATCTACGGGAGGTCTTGTATTCCATGGAGGAGTGGGATCAACTGGGGGTCTTGTGTTCCACGGAGGAGGTGTAGGGTCAACTGGAGGCATCGTGTTCCATGGAGGTGTCGGGTCAACTGGGGGTCTTGTGTTCCACGGAGGAGGTGTAGGGTCAACTGGAGGCATTGTGTTCCATGGAGGTGTCGGGTCAACTGGGGGTCTTGTGTTCCACGGAGGAGGTGTAGGGTCAACTGGAGGCATCGTGTTCCATGGAGGTGTCGGGTCAACTGGGGGTCTTGTGTTCCATGGCGGTGTAGGATCGACTGGTGGCATGGTGGGCCACACAGGAGGGGCAGTGGGCCATACTGGTGGTATGGGATCAACCGGTGGCATTGTAGGCCAAACAGGCGCGGGGGTTGTCCAGCTCCAACATGGTTCGTAGCAGTTATATTGGTAGCAGTATTGGTTGTTGTAGCATGGGACACATGGGTTGCACATATTACACCAATTACTGTAGTCATAGCAGTTGGAGTTTCTTTTGTCCCGACCTATTCCTATCTCGGTATCGTTTCCGACCACGGGAGGAGCAGGTGGTGGTGCAGCCCATGCTACTGCCACGAGGAGGAGACAAGCTAGCTGTAGGAAAGTGGTAATGCATAAATATCTTGTAGGAGAGGTTAGTGGGATACAATGAAAATAAACTACAATTATAACCAAACAGACATCAATAAATAGATGTGTATCAAATGAATCCACTAAATAAATGAATAAGTAAATAAGAAATTAATAAAAACTTTAAATATGAAACAATAAAGGAGCTACATGAAAAAAATAAACATATAAAACAGGTAGCACTACATCCATCAGTCTAATGAATCTGAAAATGAGACTGATTATTCCCATGGAGTGTTCTTATGGCTGCTAATGTAAAGGTATATTGATATTACTTCTGGTAATTATATCGAGTGAATTATACAGTAATCATATATTTCCTTCATGGCAACCTCTCATTGGCTGAATGCGATGACGTCATTGTCTCTGTCCCCTTTTTTACCCTATCAATCTGTGAGATATTTTATGGTGTTTATATGTTTTTTTCAGTATGTTTTATTTAAAATTAATTCAACAATAGCAACCAAAAGAAATAATCGGAAAAGAAGCGAATGAAAAATAAATAAATAATAAATGAATGTTCGTATTTACAAGGAATGAAGGCAAACATACGGGGTTCAAGTCCAAAGTTGCCAATTACAATTCTATTAAGGAGTCATCCATAATTTTCGTCATTATCACGAGCATACCGACCATTATTATCATCTTTATTATCATTATCATCATTATTATTATCCTTGTAATCGCCATTTGTATTACCACTAAGCACCAATTTAAGGCATAGATTATGATAATGTTAAGCACTGCAACCCCCCCTCCATTTTTCAACCGAATACAGCTTCAGAATTACTGTAACACCCGGAAAAATTACTACAAATTTCTTTGTGTTTACCCTAAACACTGTTAAGTTAATTGCGTTTTCTGTGTGTGTTTTTTTTTTTTTTTTTTTTTTTTTTTTGCGATGAACGGAGAACAAAATTGTCTTAACTTTTTTGTACTTTATTATATCTTAAAGCAAAATAGTTAGATTCAGATACTGCAACACATTCATGTTTAAAGAATTATTGATATTCTTATCCCAATCTTCTGACATGGCGAAACTGGGGAGTTATCCTAAACTATATTGATGTAAAGAGATCACCTCTTTTTAAGTCGTAATTCCCTCCATAAAATAAACACAAAAATAATTATGATGGTAATAAAATGATCAAAAATAATGGTAAAAATAATAATAACTAATGACTAAATCATCACTAATGATTATCATAATTGTGATGATGATGATCGTGATAATGATGATATATATATATATATATATATATATATATATATATATATATATATATATATATATATATATATATATGTATGTATACATACATACATATATATATATATATATATATGTATATATATATATATATATATATATCTCTATATATATATATGTATATATGTATATGTATACATATATATATATATATATATATATATATATATATATATATATATATATATATAGAGAGAGAGAGAGAGAGAGAGAGAGAGAGAGAGAGAGAGAGAGAGAGAGAGAGAGAGAGAGAGAAAATAAAGATAATAGTAATGATAATAATAATGATAGAAGTAGCAGTAATAACATTAATGATGAAAGTAATAAAAACAGTAATAATGGTAATGATAATGATAACAATAATAATCATAGCTAGCGGTACCCACGAAAATTGCACAGAACAAATAAATATATAAATAAATAAAATAATAGGCACCCTCCTTACCCTCTTTTAGCCTTATTATTCTGCCAATCATTTCCACTCTCTTTTTCCCTTCCCCTCTCCCTCTCCCTCTTCTTTTCACAATATGTATATCAATATATAATACACACATAGGAAGATGAAGACATAAGCAATGTGCAACTATATAATGTAAATAATGAAGTGTGCAGCCTTATTTTTTGTTACTTTTGGGTGGTTTAGGTTTATTGTTGTTTCCCCCTGTGCCCACAACCAGAAAATGTTCTGGTGGTCCTCCCCCCCCCTTCTCCTCCTTTCTGCCTCCTTAAACTGCTCCACTTCCTTAGTTCTCTCATTCCCTTTCCTTTCTACTTTCTCTTCTCCTCTTCTCCCCACCCCCTCCCTCACCCGTTAACTTTTCCTTTTCTTCCTTAACTCCCCTCCGTTTCCCTCTTTCCCTCCCTTTCTCCCTCTTCCTTTCCCCTTTCCCCATCTCCCTTTTCTCTTTGAGCCACCTTCCCCTTCCTTTTCTCCCTCTACCTTCTTCCTCTCCTATCTCCCTATTCTCTTTAAGCCTCCCACTCCTTCCTTTCTCTCTCTCCCCTCTTTCCTCCCCCACTTCCTTTTCTACGTTCTTCCTCGGATGGCAGTGTAATAGCATAATGATAATAACGATGATAATGATGATAATATTAATGATGATGATAATAATAACAATTATGACAATGATAATGACAAAGATAAAGACAATGACGATGGCAGTGATAATGACAATGATAATAATAAAGATAATAATAATAATAATAATAATAATAGTAATAATAATAATAATAACTATAATAATAACAGCAGCAGCAACAGCAACAACAACAGCCAATACAACAAACAACAATAATGATAATGATAATAGAAATGACAATAATAATAATGATGATGATTATAAGAACAACAGCAATAACCATATCATTAGAAGAATAAGAATAAGAATGATAATAAACAATAGTAACAATAATGCTCAACAAACAATAATGATAATAACAGCTACAACAGGATCCCCACAGATTCTTATATAAGTTATAACGATTTTAGACCTTGTGCGTGTGTGCATGCGTGCGCTCATGTGTTATTTTTTATATTCATATTAATTAGCACTCAATTTTACACCAATATGAAATTACTGCAAGTTCGCAGTCACATGGAATATATTTCTAGGAAATGTTTAGCAGAAGGGTGTTACTTTTAAAAGAGAAAATTTTGCCAAAGGTTACAATAACCATAAATAAAATTCAGGCGATGAAAATTAAATAATAGATATGATGATGTTAACAATAATGATGACATAGTCATAATGGTAATGATAACGAATGATAGGAATAATGATAAAGATAGCGACGGCACTACTAATGATAATGATAATAGTAAGAATAATCATAATCATAATGGTAATAATAATAATAAAAACAATAATGATGATAATAATGATAACAATAATAATAACAATACTAATGGCAATGATGATAATAATATTACCAACAAAAATAAATAAATAATAATAGTAATGTTGATAACAATAATGATGATAATAAGAACAACAATAACAATGATATCATAATAAGAATAAGAACAGGAATGATAATAAACAATAAGTATCACTTCCAACAAATATATTCTATGTGCAAATTCTATTTAAGCTATAACGACCTTTAGACCTTTAGACCTTGCGTGTCCTTTTTTAATATTCATATTAATTAGCACTCCATTTTACACCAATATGATATTACTGCAAGTCCGCAGTCATATGGAATATATTACTAGAAAGCAATTTAAACCCCCGGAAGTCCAGTCAGTAAAAATTTTGTGCAAAGTTATAATTTTTAAAATACCAAGTATAAAACGCATTAAGAAAGGGTTATTGCAAATGAGGAAATAACTATGGGTGATACAAACAAGGATAAAAAAAGCAATAATGTTAATAGAGATAATGTTAAGAATGATGATGATAATCATAGTAATAATGTTAATGATGATAACGAGACTGATAAGAGTAGTAATAATGATATAGACAGCGACGGCACTACAGACGATAATAATGATATTAGTAATAATAATAATAATAGTAATGATAATAATAACAAAAACAATAATGATAATAATAACAACAATGATGATGATAATAATGATACCAAAAATAAACAATAGTAATAGTAATGTTAATAACAACAAT
>NC_091556.1:3971498-3983998 GCF_042767895.1 Penaeus vannamei | reverse complement strand
TTTTTTTTTTACTAATATGTAGATCTATTTATTTATTCATCTGTGCCTCAACATTATGATTGTTTTTCCTACTTTTTTGGCTTCTTTGGCATTTAAAAAATTTATCCCGCGAACAGGTACGAACCAATCAGATCAAGAATTGTTCAAATCCAGCCAATCACAACTGTTATAGGCCTAGCTCCGCCCTTCCCAGTGCCCGCAAGGATATCCAAATTTCAAAAGTGGATAAGTCAAATGAGTTTTTCTTTTTTTTCCTATCAGATGGATGGGCGTGTGTTTATTTTATAATTTTGTTGTTTTTTTTCTTATGAAATGGATGGGCGTGTGTTGTTTATACCCCGCTTCTCGTAATGTTCAGAAGCCAAGGGTGAGAATAAGAAGAAAATATCGGATTTATCTTGGCCTTTTTTCCCAGTTACGTTTTCAATGTGTCAATGTCAAATGCCAATGTCAAAAAAAAATGTCAAAAAGAAATGTCAATGCTGAAGCGACACTGCGAAGAATATTCGAGAATTCTGATGAGTTGTAGGCACACGCATGCCATCTTTAAGAGGATTATATTTAGAAGATAAAATCAGACAATATAAAATGTAAGTCCATGCAATACGACTTTGTGTCTGTTCAATACTAACATTAACAGACAGGATTTTTTTTCGTGAGAGAGAGAGAAATCAGAAGAAAGGTGTTCTTGCTTTATAAGTGTTGTAAGTGGAGTATATAAGTGAATTGCGAAGGAGGGAGGTTATTTTACTTTATTTTTTCACTTAGGGAAGTAAATGGGATGGGGTTTTAATTCGTTTTTCTACCGGGATTGCGTGATTAACTATATGTTCCACTGTCTAAATTCGCTAATACTTTGACAAGTTTTTTTCTGCTGGTCATAAAATCTTAAAGGAGTCTTACTTCCAAGAGGTATTAGCTCTAGTCCTCTTGTTTTTTTTCTTAGTAAGACCACTTTTCTTGAAAATAGGGTGAAGCTTCCTGCTATATATAAATATGATAGATTTTCTTATTCAATTCGAGGAGCAAGAAGTCCAGCTTCTTCCCACGTGATTTGTGTGTGTGTGTGTGTGTGTGTGTGTGTGTGTGTGTGTGTGTGTGTGTGTGTGTGTGTGTGTGTGCGTGTGTGTGTGTTTGTGTGTGTGTGTGTGTGTGTGTGTGTGTGTGTGTGTGTGTGTGCGTGTGTGCGTGCGTGCCTGTGTGTGTGTGTGTGTGTGTGTGTGTGTGTGTGTGCGTGTATGCGTGCGTGTGTGTGTGAAACGACGGCTGAACATGTTTTTTTCGTGGATGGCTTTGGGATGGTTCACATTTTTCAACAATTTCACAAGTGTACGAAACATACACTTTTTGGATATTCCTATTGTTTACCAATTAATGAATCAGTTAACATTCTATTCAGGTATCGAAGGCATCGGAATTCTCTACAGCAAAAAACAAACAAACAAAAAAACAAATAAAAAAATCTGACATCGGAATTTTCTACAGAAAAACAAACAAAAAAAAGCAAAAAAACAAAACAAAGAAAAATCTGACTAGTTGTTCGTGTATCCCTTTGCAACAATAGTTAATTTTAGTAATAAAAAAAAGAACATGGAAACCCTTTGCAACATTGAACAAAAGCGGAAAGGCCTCCTCATTCCAGTGGTATCCTGGTACTTCCTCTATCCCATGCACAAGAGTCTTCACTAAATTAGTCAGATTTAGGGAATTTATAATGAAATACTGAACACCAGCCGCAAGCTGACGGACCCAAAGTATGTTTTGTGCGTTATTTTAAATCTCGTTTATTTTATGGTGTTATATTTTATATTTCCTCACACCGTTATGTTATGTTATTTTAAGTTTCATTCGGATGTTATATATGATGTTACTTTAAATTTCATTCTCGTGTAATGTTATGAATATATGCGTTGTTTTATATCCCACTCATCTATTATATTTAGTGTTATTATATATCTCATTCCAGTATTATCATGTGGCTTTAAATCTCATTCCAGTATTTTATCATGTGGCTTTAAATCTCATTCCAGTATTTTATCATGTGGCTTTAAATCTCATTCCAGTATTTTATCATGTGGCTTTAAATCTCATTCCAGTATCATATCATGTGGCTTTAAATCTCATTCCAGTAGTTTATCATGTGGCTTTAAATCTCATTCCAGTATTTTATCATGTGGCTTTAAATCTCATTCCAGTATTTTATCATGTGGCTTTAAATCTCATTCCAGTATTATATCATGTGGCTTTAAATCTCATCCCAGTATTTTATCATGTGGCTTTAAATCTCATTCCAGTCTTATATCATGTGGCTTTAAATCTCATTCCAGTATTTTATCATGTGGCTTTAAATCTCATTCCAGTATTTTATCATGTGGCTTTAAATCTCATTCCAGTATTATATCATGTGGCTTTAAATCTCATCCCAGTATTTTATCATGTGGCTTTAAATCTCATTCCAGTAGTTTATCATGTGGCTTTAAACCTCATTCCAGTATTTTATCATGTGGCTTTAAATCCCATTCCAGTATTTTATCATGTGGCTTTAAATCTCATTCCAGTATTATATCATGTGGCTTTAAATTTCATTCCAGTATTTTATCATGTAGCTTTAAATCTCATTCCAGTATTATATCATGTGGCTTTAAATCTCATTCCAGTATTATATCATGTGGCTTTAAATCTCATTCCAGTATTTTATCATGTGGCTTTAAATCTCATTCCAGTATCATATCATGTGGCTTTAAATCTCATTCCAGTATCATATCATGTGGCTTTAAATCTTATTCCAGTATTTTATCATGTGGCTTTAAATCTCATTCCAGTATTTTATCATGTGGCTTTAAATCTCATTCCAGTATTTTATCATGTGGCTTTAAATCTCATTCCAGTATTTTATCATGTGGCTTTAAATCTCATTCCAGTATTTTATCATGTGGCTTTAAATCTCATTCCAGTATTTTATCATGTGGCTTTAAATCTCATTCCAGTATTTTATCATGTGGCTTTAAATCTCATTCCAGTATTTTATCATGTGGCTTTAAATCTCATTCCAGTATTTTATCATGTGGCTTTAAATCTCATCCCAGTATTTTATCATGTGGCTTTAAATCTCATCCCAGTATTTTATCATGTGGCTTTAAATCTCATTCCAGTATTTTATCATGTGGCTTTAAATCTCATTCCAATTTTATATCATGTGGCTTTAAATCTCATTCCAGTATTTTATCATGTGGCTTTAAATCTCATTCCAATTTTATATCATGTGGCTTTGAATCTCATTCCAGTATTTTATCATGTGGCTTTAAATCTCATTCCAGTATTATATCATGTGGCTTTAAATCTCATTCCAATTTTATATCATGTGGCTTTAAATCTCATTCCAATTTTATATCATGTGGCTTTAAATCTCATTCCAGTATTATATCATGTGGCTTTAAATTCAGTATTTTATCATGTGGCTTTAAATCTCATTCCAGTATTTTATCATGTGGCTTTAAATCTCATTCCAGTATTTTATCATGTGGCTTTAAATCTCATTCCAGTATTCTATCATGTGGCTTTAAATTCAGTATTTTATCATGTGGCTTTAAATCTCATTCCAGTATTATATCATGTGGCTTTAAATTCAGTATTTTATCATGTGGCTTTAAATCCCATTCCAGTATTTTATCATGTGGCTTTAAATCTCATTCCAGTATTTTATCATGTGGCTTTAAATTCAGTATTTTATCATGTGGCTTTAAATCTCATTCCAGTATTATATCATGTGGCTTTAAATTCAGTATTTTATCATGTGGCTTTAAATCTCATTCCAGTATTATATCATGTGGCTTTAAATTCAGTATTTTATCATGTGGCTTTAAATCCCATTCCAGTATTTTATCATGTGGCTTTAAATCTCATTCCAGTATTTTATCATGTGGCTTTAAATCTCATTCCAGTATTATATCATGTGGCTTTAAATCTCATTCCAGTATTATATCATGTGGCTTTAACTCTCATTCCAGTATTTTATCATGTGGCTTTAAATCTCATTCCAGTATTATATCATGTGGCTTTAAATCTCATTCCAGTATTTTATCATGTGGCTTTAAATCTCATTCCAGTATTTTATCATGTGGCTTTAAATCTCATTCCAGTATTTTATCATGTGGCTTTAAATCTCATCCCAGTATTATATCATGTGGCTTTAAATCTCATTCCAGTATTTTATCATGTGGCTTTAAATCTCATTCCAGTCTTATATCATGTGGCTTTAAATCTCATTCCAGTATTTTATCATGTGGCTTTAAATCTCATTCCAGTATTTTATCATGTGGCTTTAAATCTCATCCCAGTATTATATCATGTGGCTTTAAATCTCATTCCAGTATTTTATCATGTGGCTTTAAATCTCATTCCAGTATTTTATCATGTGGCTTTAAATCTCATCCCAGTATTATATCATGTGGCTTTAAATCTCATTCCAGTATTTTATCATGTGGCTTTAAATCTCATTCCAGTCTTATATCATGTGGCTTTAAATCTCATTCCAGTATTTTATCATGTGGCTTTAAATCTCATTCCAGTATTTTATCATGTGGCTTTAAATCTCATCCCAGTATTATATCATGTGGCTTTAAATCTCATTCCAGTATTTTATCATGTGGCTTTAAATCTCATTCCAGTATTTTATCATGTGGCTTTAAATCTCATTCCAGTATTATATCATGTGGCTTTAAATCTCATTCCAGTATTTTATCATGTGGCTTTAAATCTCATTCCAGTATTTTATCATGTGGCTTTAAATCTCATTCCAGTATTTTATCATGTGGCTTTAAATCTCATTCCAGTATTTTATCATGTGGCTTTAAATCTCATTCCAGTATTATATCATGTGGCTTTAAATCTCATTCCAGTATTTTATCATGTGGCTTTAAATCTCATTCCAGTATTTTATCATGTGGCTTTAAATCTCATTCCAGTATTATATCATGTGGCTTTAAATCTCATTCCAGTATTATATCATGTGGCTTTAAATCTCATTCCAGTATTTTATCATGTGGCTTTAAATCTCATTCCAGTATTTTATCATGTGGCTTTAAATCTCATTCCAGTATTTTATCATGTGGCTTTAAATCTCATTCCAGTATTTTATCATGTGGCTTTAAATCTCATTCCAGTATTTTATCATGTGGCTTTAAATCTCATTCCAGTATTTTATCATGTGGCTTTAAATCTCATTCCAGTATTATATCATGTGGCTTTAAATCTCATTCCAGTATTTTATCATGTGGCTTTAAATCTCATTCCAGTATTTTATCATGTGGCTTTAAATCTCATTCCAGTATTTTATCATGTGGCTTTAAATCTCATTCCAGTATTATATCTTGTGGCTTTAAATCTCATTCCAGTATTTTATCATGTGGCTTTAAATCTCATTCCAGTATTATATCATGTGGCTTTAAATCTCATTCCAGTATTTTATCATGAGGCTTTAAATCTCATTCCAGTATTTTATCATGAGGCTTTAAATCTCATTCCAGTAGTTTATCATGTGGCTTTAAATCTCATTTTAGTATTCTATCATGTGGCTTTAAATCTCATTCCAGTAGTTTATCATGTGGCTTTAAATCTCATTCCAGTATTATATCATGTGGCTTTAAATCTCATTACAGTATTTTATCATGAGGCTTTAAATCTCATTCCAGTATTTTATCATGTGGCTTTAAATCTCATTCCAGTATTATATCATGAGGCTTTAAATCTCATTCCAGTATTTTATCATGTGGCTTTAAATCTCATTCCAGTATTTTATCATGTGGCTTTAAATCTCATTCCAGTATTTTATCATGTGGCATTATATCTCATTCCAGTATTTTATCATGTGGCTTTAAATCTCATTCCAGTATTATATCATGAGGCTTTAAATCTCATTCCAGTATTTTATCATGTGGCTTTAAATCTCATTCCAGTATTTTATCATGTGGCTTTAAATCTCATTCCAGTATTTTATCATGTGGCTTTAAATCTCATTCCAGTATTTTATCATGTGGCTTTAAATCTCATTCCAGTATTTTATCATGTGGCTTTAAATCTCGTTCCAGTATTTTATCATGTGGCTTTAAATCTCATTCCAGTATTTTATCATGTGGCATTATATCTCATTCCAGTATTTTATCATGTGGCTTTAAATCTCATTCCAGTATTATATCATGAGGCTTTAAATCTCATTCCAGTATTTTATCATGTGGCTTTAAATCTCATTCCAGTATCATATCATGTGGCTTTAAATCTCATTCCAGTATTATATCATGTGGCTTTAAATCTCATTCCAGTATTATATCATGTGGCTTTAAATCTCATTCCAGTATTATATCATGTGGCTTTAAATCTCATTCCAGTATCATATCATGTGGCTTTAAATCTCATTCCAGTATTATATCATGTGGCTTTAAATCTCATTCCAGTATTATATCATGTGGCTTTAAATCTCATTCCAGTATCATATCATGTGGCTTTAAATCTCATTCCAGTATTTTATCATGTGGCTTTAAATCTCATTCCAGTATTATATCATGAGGCTTTAAATCTCATTCCAGTATTTTATCATGTGGCTTTAAATCTCATTCCAGTATCATATCGTGTGGCTTTAAATCTCATTCCAGTATTATATCATGTGGCTTTAAATCTCATTCCAGTATTATATCATGTGGCTTTAAATCTCATTCCAGTATTATATCATGTGGCTTTAAATCTCATTCCAGTATTATATCATGTGGCTTTAAATCTCATTCCAGTATTATATCATGTGGCTTTAAATCTCATTCCAGTATTATATCATGTGGCTTTAAATCTCATTCCAGTATTTTATCATGTGGCTTTAAATCTCATTCCAGTATTATATCATGTGGCTTTAAATCTCATTCCAGTATTATATCATGTGGCTTTAAATCTCATTCCAGTAGTTTATCATGTGGCTTTAAATCTCATTCCAGTATTATATCATGTGGCTTTAAAGCTCATTCCAGTATTATATCATGTGGCTTTAAATCTCATTCCAGTATCATATCATGTGGCTTTAAATCTCATTCCAGTCTTATATCATGTGGCTTTAAATCTCATTCCAGTCTTATATCATGTGGCTTTAAATCTCATTCCAGTCTTATATCATGTGGCTTTAAATCTCATTCCAGTATTTTATCATGTAGCTTTAAATCTCATTCCAGTATTATATCATGTGGCTTTAAATCCCATTCCAGTATTTTATCATGTGGCTTTAAATCTCATTCCAGTATTTTATCATGTGGCTTTAAATCTCATTCCAGTATTATATCATGTGGCTTTAAATTCAGTATTTTATCATGTGGCTTTAAATCTCATTCCAGTATTTTATCATGTGGCTTTAAATCTCATTCCAGTATTATATCATGTGGCTTTAAATCTCATTCCAGTATCATATCATGTGGCTTTAAATCTCATTCCAGTCTTATATCATGTGGCTTTAAATCTCATTCCAGTATTATATCATGTGGCTTTAAATCTCATTCCAGTCTTATATCATGTGGCTTTAAATCTCATTCCAGTCTTATATCATGTGGCTTTAAATCTCATTCCAGTATTATATCATGTGGCTTTAAATCTCATTCCAGTCTTATATCATGTGGCTTTAAATCTCATTCCAGTCTTATATCATGTGGCTTTAAATCTCATTCCAGTCTTATATCATGTGGCTTTAAATCTCATTCCAGTCTTATATCATGTGGCTTTAAATCTCATTCCAGTATTATATCATGTGGCTTTAAATCCCATTCCAGTATTTTATCATGTGGCTTTAAATCTCATTCCAGTATTATATCATGTGGCTTTAAATCTCATTCCAGTATTATATCATGTGGCTTTAAATTCAGTATTTTATCATGTGGCTTTAAATCTCATTCCAGTATTTTATCATGTGGCTTTAAATCTCATTCCAGTATTTTATCATGTGGCTTTAAATCTCATTCCAGTATTTTATCATGTGGCTTTAAATCTCATTCCAGTATTTTATCATGTGGCTTTAAATCTCATTCCAGTATTTTATCATGTGGCTTTAAATCTCATTCCAGTATTTTATCATGTGGCTTTAAATCTCATTCCAGTATTTTATCATGTGGCTTTAAATCTCATTCCAGTATTTTATCATGTGGCTTTAAATCTCATTCCAGTATTTTATCATGTGGCTTTAAATCTCATTCCAGTATTTTATCATGTGGCTTTAAATCTCATTCCAGTATTTTATCATGTGGCTTTAAATCTCATTCCAGTATCATATCATGTGGCTTTAAATCTCATTCCAGTATTTTATCATGTGGCTTTAAATCTCATTCCAGTATTTTATCATGTGGCTTTAAGTCTCATTCCAGTATTATATCATGTGGCTTTAAATCTCATTCCAGTATTTTATCATGTGGCTTTAAATCTCATTCCAGTATCATATCATGTGGCTTTAAATCTCATTCCAGTATTATATCATGTGGCTTTAAATCTCATTCCAGTATTATATCATGTGGCTTTAAATCTCATTCCAGTAGTTTATCATGTGGCTTTAAGTCTCATTCCAGTATTATATCATGTGGCTTTAAATCTCATTCCAGTATTTTATCATGTGGCTTTAAATCTCATTCCAGTATCATATCATGTGGCTTTAAATCTCATTCCAGTATTATATCATGTGGCTTTAAATCTCATTCCAGTATTATATCATGTGGCTTTAAATCTCATTCCAGTATTATATCATGTGGCTTTAAATCTCATTCCAGTATTTTATCATGTGGCTTTAAATCTCATTCCAGTATTTTATCATGTGGCTTTAAATCTCATTCCAGTATTTTATCATGTGGCTTTAAATCTCATTCCAGTATTTTATCATGTGGCTTTAAATCTCATTCCAGTATTTTATCATGTGGCTTTAAATCTCGTTCCAGTATTTTATCATGTGGCTTTAAATCTCATTCCAGTATTTTATCATGTGGCTTTAAGTCTCATTCCAGTATTATATCATGTGGCTTTAAATCTCATTCCAGTATTTTATCATGTGGCTTTAAATCTCATTCCAGTATTTTATCATGTGGCTTTAAATCTCATTCCAGTATTTTATCATGTGGCTTTAAATCTCATTCCAGTATTTTATCATGTGGCTTTAAATCTCATTCCAGTATTTTATCATGTGGCTTTAAATCTCATTCCAGTAGTTTATCATGTGGCTTTAAATCTCATTCCAGTATTTTATCATGTGGCTTTAAATCTCATTCCAGTAGTTTATCATGTGGCTTTAAATCTCATTCCAGTATTTTATCATGTGGCTTTAAATCTCATTCCAGTATTTTATCATGTGGCTTTAAATCTCATTCCAGTATTTTATCATGTGGCTTTAAATCTCATTCCAGTAGTTTATCATGTGGCTTTAAATCTCATTCCAGTATTTTATCATGTGGCTTTAAATCTCATTCCAGTCTTATATCATGTGGCTTTAAATCTCATTCCAGTATTTTATCATGTGGCTTTAAATCTCATTCCAGTATTTTATCATGTGGCTTTAAACCTCATTCCAGTATTTTATCATGTGGCTTTAAATCTCATTCTAGTATTATATCATGTGGCTTTAAATCTCATTCCAGTAGTTTATCATGTGGCTTTAAACCTCATTCCAGTATTTTATCATGTGGCTTTAAACCTCATTCCAGTATTATCATGTGGCTTTAAATCTCATTCCAGTAGTTTATCATGTGGCTTTAAATCTCATTCCAGTATTTTATCATGTGGCTTTAAATCTCATTCCAGTATTTTATCATGTGGCTTTAAATCTCATTCCAGTATTTTATCATGTGGCTTTAAATCTCATTCCAGTATTTTATCATGAGGCTTTAAATCTCATTCCAGTATTTTATCATGTGGCTTTAAATCTCATTCCAGTATTATATCATGTGGCTTTAAATCTCATTCCAGTATTATATCATGTGGCTTTAAATCTCATTCCAGTATCATATCATGTGGCTTTAAATCTCATTCCAGTATTATATCATGTGGCTTTAAATCTCATTCCAGTATTATATCATGTGGCTTTAAATCTCATTCCAGTATTATATCATGTGGCTTTAAATCTCATTCCAGTATTATATCATGTGGCTTTAAATCTCATTCCAGTCTTATATCATGTGGCTTTAAATCTCATTCCAGTATTTTATCATGTGGCTTTAAATCTCATTCCAGTATTTTATCATGTGGCTTTAAATCTCATTCCAGTATTTTATCATGTGGCTTTAAATCTTATTCCAGTATTTTATCATGTGGCTTTAAATCTCATTCCAGTATTTTATCATGTGGCTTTAAATCTCATTCCAGTATTTTATCATGAGGCTTTAAATCTCATTCCAGTATTTTATCATGTGGCTTTAAATCTCATTCCAGTATTTTATTATGTGGCTTTAAATCTCATTCCAGTCTTATATCATGTGGCTTTAAATCTCATTCCAGTCTTATATCATGTGGCTTTAAATCTCATTCCAGTATTTTATCATGTGGCTTTAAATCTCATTCCAGTTTTTTATCATGTGGCTTTAAATCTCATTCCAGTATTATATCATGTGGCTTTAAATCCCATTCCAGTATTATATCATGTGGCTTTAAATCTCATTCCAGTATTATATCATGTGGCTTTAAATCCCATTCCAGTATTATATCATGTGGCTTTAAATCTCATTCCAGTATTTTATCTTGTGGCTTTAAATCTCATTCCAGTATTATATCATGTGGCTTTAAATCTCATTCCAGTATTTTATCATGTGGCTTTAAATCTCATTCCAGTATTATATCATGTGGCTTTAAATCCCATTCCAGTATTATATCATGTGGCTTTAAATCTCATTCCAGTCTTATATCATGTGGCTTTAAATCTCATTCCAGTATTTTATCATGTGGCTTTAAATCTCATTCCAGTTTTTTTATCATGTGGCTTTAAATCTCATTCCAGTATTTTATCATGTGGCTTTAAATCTCATTCCAGTATTTTATCATGTGGCTTTAAATCTCATTCCAGTATTTTATCATGTGGCTTTAAATCTCATTCCAGTTTTTTATCATGTGGCTTTAAATCTCATTCCAGTATTTTATCACGTGGCTTTAAATCTCATTCCAGTTTTTTATCATGTGGCTTTAAATCCCATTCCAGTATTATATCATGTGGCTTTAAATCTCATTCCAGTCTTATATCATGTGGCTTTAAATCTCATTCCAGTCTTATATCATGTGGCTTTAAATCTCATTCCAGTATTTTATCATGTGGCTTTAAATCTCATTCCAGTCTTATATCATGTGGCTTTAAATCTCATTCCAGTATTTTATCATGTGGCTTTAAATCTCATTCCAGTATTATATCATGTGGCTTTAAATCTCATTCCAGTATTTTATCATGTGGCTTTAAATCTCATTCCAGTATTTTATCATGTGGCTTTAAATCCCATTCCAGTATTATATCATGTGGCTTTAAATCTCATTCCAGTCTTATATCATGTGGCTTTAAATCTCATTCCAGTCTTATATCATGTGGCTTTAAATCTCATTCCAGTATTTTATCATGTGGCTTTAAATCTCATTCCAGTCTTATATCATGTGGCTTTAAATCTCATTCCAGTCTTATATCATGTGGCTTTAAATCTCATTCCAGTATTATATCATGTGGCTTTAAATCTCATTCCAGTATTATATCATGTGGCTTTAAATCTCATTCCAGTATTATATCATGTGGCTTTAAATCCCATTCCAGTATTATATCATGTGGCTTTAAATCCCATTCCAGTATTATATCATGTGGCTTTAAATCTCATTCCAGTCTTATATCATGTGGCTTTAAATCTCATTCCAGTATTATATCATGTGGCTTTAAATCTCATTCCAGTATTATATCATGTGGCTTTAAATCTCATTCCAGTATTTTATCATGTGGCTTTAAATCTCATTCCAGTATTTTATCATGTGGCTTTAAATCTCATTCCAGTTTTTTATCATGTGGCTTTAAATCTCATTCCAGTTTTTTATCATGTGGCTTTAAATCTCATTCCAGTATTTTATCATGTGGCTTTAAATCTCATTCCAGTATTTTATCATGTGGCTTTAAATCTCATTCCAGTTTTTTATCATGTGGCTTTAAATCTCATTCCAGTATTTTATCATGTGGCTTTAAATCTCATTCCAGTATTTTATCTTGTGGCTTTAAACCTCATTCCAGTATTTTATCATGTGGCTTTAAATCTCATTCCAGTATTTTATCATGTGGCTTTAAATCTCATTCCAGTATTTTATCATGTGGCTTTAAATCTCATTCCAGTTTTTTATCATGTGGCTTTAAATCTCATTCCAGTATTTTATCATGTGGCTTTAAATCTCATTCCAGTATTTTATCATGTGGCTTTAAATCTCATTCCAGTTTTTTATCATGTGGCTTTAAATCTCATTCCAGTATTTTATCATGTGGCTTTAAACCT
>NC_091556.1:3956498-3963998 GCF_042767895.1 Penaeus vannamei | reverse complement strand
GTAACTATTTTAAGGACGTTTTTGGTGTGTTTTGAGTGTGTTCTCTGTGAGGTTTTATGTGAATTTCGGTTTATTTGGTGGTTTTGATGTAGTTTGGGGTGTTATAGGGTGTAAAGCTGAGGAAAGATTATTATAGGTTGTATAAATGGTGATTCAGAGGTTGATTTGTTGTAGATGTTGTGGTGATTTTGTTGTAGGTGTGCCAGGGTCAGGTCGGTGCTAAATAAGCGTTTCGAGGACACCCACTCTGGCCTGCGGAACGGCACGATGTTCTGGTGTCGTCATTGGCTTTGTTCTGTCCATTGGGGGTTATAGTGCGAAGTCTAAGGTGGTAGCTGTGTTGGGTCGAGCAGTCGCTGCTTTTCGCACGATGGTAAATGACAACAAACCTTACCCATGGCCGGGTTCCTTATTCGATGATAAATTGCGAGGGAGGTTGGCAAGCGCAGTATTATATTAATTTTATTAATGTATAAGTTTGATTCTGGTGTGCGAAGTTGGTGTCGTTGGATTTGGCCAAGCAGATATAAGTTGATAAAGTTTGATAAGCTATTACAGGTGTCCCGTATATTTTGCTTTATTTTATGCCGAATATCACCACCTTATGTATTATTTGTGGCCATTACCTTAGTTTCTTTTAGTTATCTTTCATCGCACAGTCCTATTTGTGCAATAATAAGTCGCCAGGGAGGCCAAAGAATTCTTTAAATTCTTGAAATATACATGGCAGAGGTTTGTTGTCCTTTGCCAGAGTGACGATAGGGTTGGCACGAGGCTTGAGGTGAAATCGCAGGTTATTTCCAAAACGTTGCCTAATGTTGTTATTTTTGTTTATGAACATTGGAATTATTTTATACGTCTTACATCTCGTGCCTTTGAGGTTATTATTAATTATTTGTAACTTGCAGCTTTACATTTGATTATTATTATCATAATTATTATTATTGTTATTGTTATTATTATTGTTGTTATTATTGTTGTTATTATTGTTATTATTATTATTATTATTATTATTATTATTATTATTATTATTATTATTATTATTATTATTATTATTATTATTATTAATTCCTCTGCATTTTATGTCATTACATTTTTTATTGATTCGCAAAACTTACCATTTCACATTGTCGTTCACTTCTGACAGTGTGAAATTTTGACATATAAAGAACATGTATTTTAGCCATGTATAGAAAAATTTAATTGACAGTCATTACCAGAAGATTTTTGGGGCACTGTCAGTGGTATGATGGAGCTTATAGACCTCTTGTGATGATATGAATATGGAACCAGTACATGCTCTGTTTTGCCTGAATATATGCGATAGTATGCTGTTGGCCTTTACTGGGGTACCATAGGTCATGTTAGTAACAAGCATATGTACTTCACAGGCACAGTTACATAATTAGAGTAAAAGAAGGGTTTTAATTCTATGAAGCTTTTTCTTTTATTTATTTATTTATTTTTCCTAAAATCGTCAATTATTTCGTATTGCTGTACGTAGATTTAATCAAGTAATCCTTTTTTTCTTGCATTTTTGATTCCATGAAAGGAACTATAGTTAGTGATGTATGGATGGGGCTATGTCCTCTACACAACAGCTCAGAGACTTCAGAGATATTAAAAGAAAAATATAATTATGGTGATGAGAGATTGAAGATTGCATATCTCTTTAATAAAGATTGTGATTTTCAAATATGCCCCGCTGGTAAACATACAGATTGTAGCTGATTACTTTTAAAATGCTAAGGTATATTGATGTGATCGGTTGCAGTAACATCGTATATAAAAGGAAGCCTTGAAATATTCAATGCTCATGTTTCCTGCAGCAGGAATGAGTGGTGAACCAAAGGGAGATTAGGGTATAGATTTATTAAGTAACTGGAGGTGGTTATAAAACGGTAGAAAAGTACTTAGTCGCATATAAGAAATGGGTAATGAGATGAGGGTACAGGAGAGAGAGTCAGAGCCTGGTCTTACACCATAAATAAATGCTGGAAAAAGAGTTACTGTTTCATCTACATTTTTATTAATTGTTTGCAGTGTTATAAGCTTTATAGTGTTATAGAGTTCTCATTATTAGTAATTGAAATAACATTGGGCTGCAAATACTATGAAGATTATGTCTTTATTTGAAGTTATTATAACTAAAATATTGTAAATATACTGTCATTATTACCAGCATTATTATAAGCATTATAATTGTCTATCATCAATGTATATATTAATGAATTATTTGAAGGTTTGGGATTATATTTTTTATCAATAGTAGTCGTGACAACTATGATAATGATACAAGTATTATTATGATTTTTACCTTCGTCATCAATGCCACTAATAATTTATTGAACTTTCAGTAAGCAGCATCAGTTAACACAATGACGGAGGTGAAGTTGGGCCAGAGAGAGGGGGGACCAGCCACCAAGAGAGTAAAAGCTGGAGGTCGGGTGAGTATCCAGACACGCCTTGAGTTATGGTTATAGTGCGTTGGTTGTACTAATGTAGTAATGGCATGGAAGGACTGAGAAATGGGGTAAAAGGAGGAGGAGGTGGGACTGAGGATTTTCTTGGGAAAAAGGAACAGTAGTAGGGTAGACTGTGATTATATGTGTGGCTGCGCAACTGTATACATACAGTTTTCTTTCATGTCAGTAATTCATTCTTTTATTAGCCCATTTTTTGTTTTTAATATTTAGAATATGTTTAAAATAGAAGACTGTGTAAAGTTAAAATACCTTTGTATGTTTGTTCTGTATTTGTATTAATTCTTTTATTTGAATATTCTGGTTCTGCTCTTCCTTGCTTCTGTTCTCATTAGTATGTCTCAGTCCGGAATAATTAATATGCTAAATGACGCTTTTGTTATGTAACATGTATATACTGGTGAGAGAAGTGGGGTAGAAGGAGAGCCCTGTGTAGTTTCTTAATGTTATATTTTTGTTGTGACGTGTTTTTGATTTCTGTTCGGAAGGGGTGTTTATGGAGCTGAGGATGTGCTTTGGGAGTGTTTGTGGAAGTCTATTGTTAGTGTAGTATCATATAACCCAGAATGTGGAAAGAGTACACGTGTGAGTAGATAGTTCATTTCTTTAGTCTATTCAGCAAAATACTGTGTAAAAGTTGAGATTTTTATCTATGCGTGCATATAGAATTATTGCATATATCGTACCAGCTGTCTTTATTTCCTTCTGTTTATTCTCCCAATATTCTGTCTGTATGATATTAGGCCGACTGATCATAACCCGATAACAGAGCAAGCAGCTTAAGAAAATCTGATAATTTTAAATTGTCTAACAGGGTATTCCACAGAGAAAAATAGAGTATAAGCAAGATGTAGGATATCGCTTCGATGAGCCAGCTGTGAAGGAGAGCCAAGAAGAGGTCGAGTTCTACCCGGTCCATTTCCTGCGCACACATTCCAAAAACAACGACCCTGCTGATGTGCAGACACAGGTTAGTACAAATTCCACTGATGTGAAGATGTGAGGATTGTTGTAGAGTTGATTTTATTAAGTATTGATGTGTTCTTTCTCTCGTGCTTTTTAGATCTGGCAGTGTCTTTTTGAGCCCAATGTGGAGCAGCCGCAGCATATGACTGACGTGGTGGCTACGTGTGGGGGGTCATCTGTCTGCTTCATTAATGTGGACGACGGAGAAGTGATACTCAAATATAATCGCAATGCAAAGACGTACGTGTCAGAATTTTCTCTCTCTTTTTCCTTGTATTTGATTCATTAATGAATTGGTTGAATTAAATTTGTTATCATTATTTAGAATTTTATGTTCAGGAAATTGAGAAAAAATATAATTGTTGGTGATGAAGTTTGCTGCTGCTTTTTATCTGCTTGTGTTATTTATATTCTATTTTTAATAACTTGGACTAAAGACAAATGATGAAGCTTTTTTTTCTTACATTACTGTTGTTCATTTTTATTAATAAAGAAAGAGAATATAATTTTTTCACACATATTCCAAAAAGGCAATGTATTACTCCTAATAACTTTAAATCTTATTAGTTCAGAAGATAGTTGTTGTTTTTTATGTTTTTATTAACAACTGGTCTAGTGAAATATGTAAATTTGTTGATTTGACTCGTACTCATTTCAAGCTAGCCTTTCATAACAGAACATGATAATCATTGATGTAAATGAGGGGTTATATTTACATATCTATAGCTATTGACTAAGTATTCTCGATTCATCTCGTCTTATACTGCAGATATCCACTGCTAGTTTTCCTTATCCACTAAACCTATCCCCTGAATTTTCTCCACATTACCTCCTAATCGTAAAATCACCCTCTCTTCTGCTCCCTCAGAGCCTCGGGAGTAGAAAACCTTTACGCTCTTACTTGGTCGACGCTTTCCCTGGATGAGTTTGGGCTGAAGAGGATGAACATCTTGGCAGCGGCAGGTGCTCGCTCCACGGTTCTACTCATTCACCCTGATGCCGGCGTCTGTTACCAAATGTTCCGCACAGTTCCAAACAAGGCAGCGGCAGTTGTGTGCTCCCTCTTGTTCTATCCCAAAAAAGCGACTTGGTTGTTTTGTAAGTTTCTTTCATTTTGATGCAGATCTTTTTATTTACATACATATATATATTACATGTGGTCATCTGTATAATTGCATGTGTATTCACAGGCTGTTTCACATCAGATTGAAAGGTTCTTCGTATTTTGATATCCTTGCATGCTATTATTAAATGATAAGATATAGGTCAGTCATAAGTCATAAACCGTGCCATATACTGCTAGCAGCCTCTGCATTCTTGAAATTAGTGAAAATCAATGACCAGAAATAGGTCTTATGAATACACACTCAATGAATAAAACAAAAATTATAGTAGTGAAATTATTATAAAACCTACAAAAGTTTTTATGTCATTTTCATTATTATAAACATTTCCCCGGCAGGTGGCCACGAAGATGGGCAGATTCAGCTTTGGGACGTAGGCATTCCAAGTCTTCCAAACTATGAAACGACTCCAGTGCACTTGATGACCATCCCTCCTGTGGCCCGTGACGTTTACAACTTGGCTTATTCACATTCGCAAGACCTCCTGATCGGGGGCTGCGATGGGGGTCTGCATGCTTGGAAGATTGATATGCAAAAAATTGAAAATAATGAAAGGTATGTGCAATATTTTGGTTTTGAATGTGATATCTTGTAGTAATGTAAGTGCATTCATACACATACACATTCATTCATTAATTCACACAAAGTCTGCAAATGAACAAGATTTTTTTATGCTAATTATCACAGATGATTTTAAATGATAAATGAAAAGGAATGGAATACAGCACTTTAGGGAAGAACAGAGGAGATGGAATATGTTGAAGGAAACATGCTTATCTGTACTAAATTTTACTGGGTCACTCTCAATGATTTCATCTCATACAATGAAGTGTGAATTAAGAATATAAGAGCTTAAAGGTAAAGTTCTCAGGGATAGGAAACTGCAAAAATATCCTGATTTATGATGATTGGCATGCATAAACTGTGAGTGAACCACCTGTTACTTATATTATTAACTTCTCTGTATCCGACAAAGATTACATTATATCCTTATTTGCGTTTGATCTTTTCCTGATCAATCATAATCAGTTTTCTCAGTCTTATCAACAATATCATTTCAGACTGGAACGTACAGAGTTTATTCTGCCAGAGGTGGATGGGAACGGTTCTGTCCTCGACTCAGTGTGTATGGTGCGAGACGACCTCTTAGCTGCCAAGTGTGCTCTCCACGGCCAAATATACATCTTCTCCCTGGCTGAGACCTTGAAGCTGAGGACAGAAAGCAAGTATGGCCCATTAGGGTTTGAAAGTACTCATGTCGTAGGATTTTTTTAAGATTGAGCTGGTGGTATTGAGATTTTCTTTGTTTATTTGTTTGGGACAGAATTGTGAAGTAGTATTATTGTCTTGCTTGAATCTAATTGGATGAATTAGGAATGAAATCCATTTTGTAGGGTTGTATAGGGTCATATAGGAATATGATTTCTATAAATTCCTGTTTCATTATAGTGTTTTTTTCTACAATATGAATGTCCTTGCTTTGTTAAAACATGTAATGTTATGTAGCAACATCATAATTTTGTAGGAGTGAGGGTGCCAAGTAATTTTGTAACATATTATAAATAGAAATGTGTTACTAAGTTTACAATGATATTTTATGTTTTTGGGGAGCCCTTATCTCTAGACCTGTTTCTGTTTTTCAGGGCTGCAAATGTCTTCGAAACTGTTGTATCAAGTGACATGATGCTGAAGTTGCGGTGGAGTGACACAGATAACTACTACATGAATATGGGTGTTGACACAGGTAAGTTGGCTTTTACTGGCTGGGGAAATGAATTATCAGCTTCTGTCATCAGGTAATATACAACTCCAGGCTCCTATTCTTGTCAATACAAAAGTTGTACAAATAGTTGCCTGGTAGCAAAGTATTGAAGATAAATCAAGAGTATATATATTTCCTAGAGTCTTGATAAAAGGTCAACAGGGTACATTTATTTTGCCCAGTTTATTCTGATTGTTTTGTATCCTCAGTGCACCAGGCAGGAAATCCTGTTTTTCCTCTATAATTTGTGTCTGATAATGTTCAAAATTATTATATGTTTATTTATTTACTAATTCTTTTCTGAGTATTACTGTGAAGCCAAGTAATTATTAAACACATTAAAATCTCATCCTTTTTTCTTTCACTAAATTCAGTGTCATGCATCCTGGTATGCGGAGATGACAAGGGCACACTCTGGGTATACGACCTGGTGAAGTATGTCACGGGTACTATCAGTAGCCCCATTACGGGAGGGTCTCCAGTCGCACCAGTCGAACCAGTTGCCCTTCTCGACTGGCCAGAACTAGAGGACGCAGAGGTGAGTTTGATGATTGTGAAGGAGAGAGAGAGAGACAGACTCACAGTCGCAGAGGTGTGGTTGTGCATGTGTAGAGAATCATTAGCTATTTCTTGTTAATACTTTGGTACCATGTAACTGCACTGGCCCTTATTGTGTTAATTTGCGAATATTGTTTTCACATAGATAGCTCAACAGGTGCTTAGTCATCAAGGAGTCAATTAGTATGCTTACCTGATATCCTCATTCCTTGAAAATTGGGGAAGTTTAGAGTTTTCTAATGCTCTTGATATTATTCCCATTATTGTTAGGATATTGGGATTATTGTAATGTTGATAGCAATAAATAAGTAATATAAATCTAATGGAAAATCAAGGAAAAGGTTGAAGAAACAAGTAAGATCAGGTAGGACTATGAATTGACTGCTTGATGACTTATTTCTAGTGGAGCCATCTATGTGCAAACAAAATTAGTTTACTAACATTACAGTGAACATGGCATGTATGTCATACCATCCAGGCATAAGTGGGTCAACCCCTAAACAATAGGCATAGATTAGTAATGAAAATAAAATAGCCACAATAAGAAATGAAAATAAATTGTTATGTTTCAAACTATCCTAGAGTTCCTCTTGAGATTAACAATAAA
>NC_091556.1:3921498-3936498 GCF_042767895.1 Penaeus vannamei | reverse complement strand
AAATCGGGGATAATAGTGATATAAAGTCTGTCTTCTCTCCCCCCCTCCCTCCCCTCCCCCTGACCCCCATGTGGGAGCGGCCATTGTTGCTAAGTTGATCTTGATAAAACGAAATTGCAAAATCGTAAAAAATAAAGTCGTTTCGTGTCGTTTGGCCGCGGCTTTCCGTGCCGGCTCCCTCGCTCGCGCCCTCTGGGACAAACTCTTAAATTGCCTTTAATAGATTTTGTCGAAATATTGGCTTACTTTATTTTTTGTAATGTAGACCTATAGCTTTTTTTTTTTTTTTTTTTTTTTAAGGGAGGAGGGGGGGAGGGGAGGAGAGGGGAGGTGATGAGTTTTAAGTAAGTTTATTTAAGAAGTTAATTTCGTAATTTCATTCAATTTTCAAAAAGTTAGTCTCTAGGTAAGAGCTCTTGTGAATTTCCCAAAAGAGCGTTTGATTTCCCGGCAATGTTGGAATGTTGGTGTGGGTTGGTTACGAACTGCCCTCAAACGACCCCAAGACTTAACTCGTAAAACACTCTTTTTAGGTTTGGAGGGAGAGCTTTAGAGTAAAAAGTTTAAATGTACTTGGAAAAAAAAAAAAGGGAAAAAAGACGGTTGCTTGGGGAAGTCGTTTTCTGCGAAAACTGCTTTGGCGATTGGGCTTAGGGTTGGGATTTTCAATTCTTTTCTTTGTCTTGGATGTTCCTTCTTGCTCCCATTCTTATCGGGCATCTCCGTTTTGCTATGAGATTGTAGATTTCTTTTCTTTTGTTCGTCTTCTTGTTGCTTCAGGGATGTGTGGTCTGTTTGATAAGTTTACCAGTAATTTGATATTTTTCTCTTCCTGTTCGAGGAGAGGGTTAAAAGATTGGATATAGTTTAATTGATTTCATGAAGAATTATTGAAAATCTAGTGTTCTTTTGAGGAGATTGAAGGTTTGGTTTCAAGATTGATTTTTGAGGTCGTCCATCTGAACAGCTGGTGCTCATGTGGTGAATAGGAAGTGGGCGGTTCATGGGAGCTTTGTAAGTGTTGCTATTGTGCAGAATGTATGTGATTAAGGAGTGTTTAGCCTTTGCTAAAACAGTTGGCTTGATTGTTTGGGTAATTTTTTTTTTTTGTAGGATTTTGAACATCTTGGTAATTCTTTAGTGTGGATGCACTCGTCAGAGGCTAAGTCAACTCTGCATCAAAAATATTCATTAGTCTTAAGCTACTGTGACTGGTGAGGAGTGATAGGGGGGCTCTGCCCCCCAACACTCACTGGAAAGTCTTCACCTCGGTATGCACGGCAAGATGGAACTGAAACTCAGGAGTGATCTTTGGCTAAGAGCGGCACTTTCCGTGATCTTTCCTGTATGTTTGGCATTACCAATTGTCTGCAGATTACATTATTTATCGACAACCAATTTTGTCCTACAAGAATTCTATTCAGTATGCTCCAACTTAGTGCATCCATACTGTAAAGGTTAACCAGTATCTTCTATCAGACCTCGGCAAGTTTCAGGTGGATTTGAAAAATGCTTGATTTTACTGAAAAGTGATGCACCCTCCAGATACTCCCAAAACCTAAGTCATGTGAACCCAAAAACCCAAACCAAAATTTTACCACCTATTTATTCCTTTGAAAGGGAGGGACAAGCTCCCTCCTGTACCCCCCATTTATTAGCACTTCATGCCAACTTGTAAAAAAGTCATTTAGAACGATGTTTGAGGGTGTTGTGGACTTAGTCTGAGTGATAAGTAGAGGATATTTTCAGCATTTTGCTTTAAATAATGAGGCTACAGCAGTTGTGCCTGTGTTTGACTATTATCTTATGCTCAATAGGGTGGTGTGGTGTCCATTTCCCTTTGTCACTGTTGGTAAATTTAACCAAATGCTACACACAATTTGAAAAGTTAATCAAAAGCATCTGAGTTATGTTCATTAGTTTTTAAAACTTTTGAAAGTTTTAAGTTCGTGGTTAGCCAAATAAATTTACCCGAGTGGTATTTTCTTTCCAAATGAAGCTTAGAATATCTTATCTTTTTCCTTGTACATTTGTCTCAAAACCAGTTTATCATGTGAACACAAAATTCTCAACCTAACATTTCCTACCTTTTATTTATTCCCTAAACTGGGGGGCAAGCCGCCACCCACCCTCCCCCTTTACACCTCTTTATTAGCACTTGGTTAACTTATAGAAAACATGACATTAAGAACTCTGGTTGTTATAAACGGAAATGGACACCACCATCTCGTAGAGCACAAGACATAGTAAATGAAAAAAAAAGAAAGAAAAATACTGGTACAGATGCAGCCCCTCATATTTACTGTGAAATGATGAAAATATTAGCGGTAATTGTTGAAGACCGCGACGCACCCTCGCAGAGACTAAGTCGAAAAAAATGATGTTTTTCAGCATGAAATCCTATGATTTCATCGATTTTCGGCGTTGTTTCTTTTGCGAATGAATCGTTCAGGAGATCGAGTACCATTTCTCCATCGACGATCTTGATTTGATAGTCCCGTTAGCAGGGGAGGGCATGAAGTATATCAGGGAAATTATGGGGTAAAACAAGCTTAAATAAGAAGAATAACGATCAAAAATGCGTAAAACTAGCACAAAAAGCGCTTAAAATCGGCCAATGAAACTCTACGGATGTAACCGCCATCTTTGAAAGTTTACGGACTGACGCAAAAAAAAAAAAATCTACGGGAACCCAACCCACATTTCGGCAAAAAAAATCCACGGGAATTCACACCTTCCAACCCCCCCAAAAACGTATTGACCAATAAACCAACCAACCTAATATATCAATATAAATTGCCGTGACTAGGCGTGCCCTTCGGGCACTGCCCGAGGGGAGGGTTGATGGGGGGCAAGCCCCCCAACACCCCCCAGGACACATTCTCTCCACCACGGTATGTACGGCAAGACAGAGCTGCATTCACACCATAAAATAATAAACCAAATACCTTTATATCCGGAAACGTGAAACTTTCGTTTCTTTGTACTGTTGGGATTGCTTCGATTTTAATCACCTTTTTCGTCCTTTGGAGCTCTTGATGGGCTCAGATATAAAACTGGGATGGTTACTGAAGTCGAATTGTTCTTCGATGCCACTGTAAAGGTCTTAAAAAAGAACCCAGAATCAACACAACACTGGAAACGCAGCATTTCTCACCGGCTTTCAATCTCGAAATGAGCGGGTTGGTGAGCTGTCAACCTGTGGCTGGCGCAAGAAAGTGTGAAACACTCGATGCGCAGGATTCGATATGAGGGTATAGATAAATATAAAAATATGCAATTGAAGTATATTAACATTACTAAAAGACTTTAAAGGTATAAATGCGTACCAGCAGACACAGATAATTAGCCAAATATCGTTTTGACAAGCGCGTAATGATACACGGACTAGTTCGCGAACGCAAAAATGCGTTCGTGGGTCAGTGTCGTGTTTTTCCTAGCAAGGTAAACAAGCTCATCGACTTTGAATTTGAAAGGCGGCCGCGCGTTATATTTGCCTCATTTAGCGGTGACTATAAGGCCGGTGCATCTTAAATTATACGCTATCCCCTTCTATTTTTCCCGCTCTATAACATGGCGGTGTCCATTTTCCTCTATTTACGCGCGTCGCGGTCTTCAACCTCTACCATATTAGCTGCATATCACCACTCCCAGAGTAAGTCCACAACACCACCACACAGCCAGAGTTCGTAATGACTGTTTTATATAAGTTGGCATAGTGCTAATAAATGGGATGGGGTACAAGGGAATTTGCCCCCTCTGTCTCGGGTTTAAATAGAAGGTGGAAAAAGGTAAGTTTAAGATTTTGGGTTTGCATATCTGGTTGCTCTCGCTCTTGGTAACAATTACCAGAATTGAGAAAAGAAATGTATAAGCAGCTCAAAAGAAAGAGGGAGAGAATAAGAAAAAAAAAGAAGAAAAAAACTAAGACGATGTGTGTGGCTATCTTTGAAACTCCACGAACTGATGGGCTTTAAATTTTTTTTAAAAACTATGGGAATTCACACCATCTGAACCCCTAGTGGTAATCGTATAATTTGTCCTGACCAGTACACTGATAAACTGACCAAGCTCCACATCACAAATATTTATTTAACAAGCTAAATTACTATCTAGGCGTGCCTTTTGGGCACTGCTTGAGGGGAGGGTTGATTGGGGGATCTGCCTCCCAACACCCACCTAGGGATATATTCTCTTCAACTCGGAAGGTATAGCCGAGTCCATGCCTTAAAGAATTGACCAAATACCTTATATATCAATACCCTAAACTTTGCCTCACTTCTCTCTAATGTCTGGGTTGTTTGGATTTTAATTATTTTTTGTGGAATTTAGGGAACTTTGATGGGCTCAGATATCAAACTGGGATGATATAGGTCTATTTCTACTTTGTCACTATAATCGGTCTCCATGAGCTGTCAAACGTCAGTCTGGCAAAAATGCAAATGTGCAGAAGATTGTAAAGAACTGTATAAATAAATCTTAAAATCTTACTTGGCATATTACAGTAAGAAGTTGTGGTCAGTGTAGTATTTTTCCTTTCAATGTAAACAATATAAGGGACTTGGACAGAGTGGCTATATACAACTGCAATTTTCATGGTTATACGTAGCGGCTATTTTCGACATTTAGCAGTAAATACGAGGCAGTTGCAGCTGTACCTGTTTATTTCCTTTGCTCAATCAATCAAGTGTCCACTTCCCAATATTTTTGTGCTTCACTACTAACATTAATCCAATAACCTTCCTAACCTAGGGGCTTCACCGATCACTGTAAATGTTTCCGCGAGGCATTTGTTGCAACCTATTTTCTTAGTTTCTATTTTCATGGAAATGTTTACAAAATTGCATAACTTGTAAACTTGTAAAGGAAATAAGATGTAAAAAGTATTTTAGGTCATTCTTTTCAATACAAGCAAATTTTACCTTGCACTATAAAGTTGTGGGGAAACAAACTGCAATAAATAAGATTGCCAAAAACTTTTAGTTCAACTTAAAGCATAAGAACTAGAAACGACACTGGTACAGGTGCTGCGACCTGATATTTACTGCGAAATGAAAATATCTGGATATCTAAATTGACAACACCCTCACACAGCCAGTTCTTTGTTGCATTTTCTTTAAGTTGGGACAAAGTGCTAATAAAGAGGATATAGGGCGGGGCTCCCCATCCCTTATGGAATGTAGATTATTGAATAAATTTTGACATGTAGTTGGGGAGTGTCTCCTTACTGTAAAGGATTTTATTTCTTTATACAAGAAATTCCTATTTCACAGGCATTTATTAGCAAATTTGAAAAAATTGCCATTCAGTAAGCAAAGTTAGGTGTTACTTGTTTATCCAAGTTCTTTGAGTATTCCAATGAAATGTACTTTAAGGGTTATGGGGTCAATACTGATTGCAGTGAAATAATAACTGCTCTGCTGGTGTACACCTGACATAAATCATTGGTTTGTGGCCTTCCCAATCACAGCATGCCATTACCCTTGAAGAGTAGATAAACCAGGTTTACATCTTCAAAGGTATTGATATTGCAGTGGATGGAGTTGTATTGGGAATGCAGCACAGTTGTGGCAGTTTGATTAGGTTTATTAATTCATTTGTTTACACAATGCTGGGTTGAATCTCCTATGACCCCCCCCCTCCCCTTGTAAACCTTCCAAGTTCCGGGTGCAATTTTTAATTTTCCAACATTTCAAAAGGCCCTTAGTTAGCAAATTTGCCCACAATTCTCCTGTCAAGATTAAATGTTCCTGGGATTGGGTTCTAGAATTGGGGAACAATCTTTTTTGGGTATGTTTATCATCAACTGTCTTGGATAGTAAATTTTTATAGAGCAGAGTTGAAAAATCTATTTACATGAGAAAACAAAATATCCCAATTCTCAAGAAGTATTGATTTAAGAATTTCATAGTCTTTAATTACAAAAGGTCTTTTTTTATTACTAAAATGCCAGAACTGCATAAGGGGTTTCCCATTATAGGCCACTGGTATCTTGTTCTGTTAAGTGAAAAATTCCATTCATGTATAGAAACAAGACTGTCATGTTGCATAGCTTGGTTGGAATGATTTTGTTGAACAGGTTTCTTCTGCTCCAAAGATCAGGCTTTGTGAATTTTGGAGATGTCTTGTTAGTTCACGGTTAGCACTCTTGATAGGAAGTACTGCTTTCAGCTGAGGTCAAGGTTATGATGGAAATGATCGATCTGGCCACCTTGACTATATTCTGCTATTTGTTATACTTAATCTACTTCGACATTTCTGTTTGTTGGATGTGGGACCTATATCTGTATACTATAAGTTGGCTGATTGTCTTCTGGGTTAGGTTTGTGTAGGTTTGTAGTATTTGTGCTTGGTCATGTAATTTTCTTAGAACCTGTACTGAATGCAGTGTTAATGATTTGAGATTTGGCAGTTGGGTACACCATGTACTTTAATTTTATTATTTTTGTCATGTCACATTGAAGAAAGTATGGGCTTAGATTTATTTTAATTATGATAGTTTGTTTCTAATTTTGGGTCTGAATGCCAGTATAGTGTTAACACACCATTAGTAATATTTTGAAAAATGAAGTTCATTTCAATTTGTTGAATGTGTTAAAGGTAACACATTTTTTAGATTTTATTAAAAGAAAAAATGCATCAAGAGGAAATAGATATCAAAGTCCATGGCCCATTAAAATGTTTTTACATATTGTGGCATCCATTGACATTTATGGAATGTGGGTGGAGAAACCTTCCTTTTTTGTTACCCTAAATATTTGTCAAGGAGAGCGAGTTGCTCTAGTATAATGAAACGCTTAACACCTGCAGTGAATTCCATAGGGTGCCTTAGTGAACTGGAGGCGCATTGGTTGAGTACTGTACTGGAGTCTTGGTAACTACAGATCTCCATAAATAATGCTTTGTAGTGTTACTCTACCTTCTGTGGTCTACCTGCCTGTTTGCATGCTTGCTTGCCTGCCTGTCTGCCTCACCTGCTTGCCTTGATGGCTAGCTTACATGACCTTTTTTTTTTTTTTTTTATAACCTGCTTATGTGACTCCTAAAGCTGAGCATTGCACAGCTGTCATTTCCATTAAGACCATTAAACAAGTGTATGGATTTTGCCAGTGCTTAAACTAATGGTGTGACTGTTTAGTTGCTGATTTACCCTTTTTTAAAACCATGCATGAATTGAGCATGGCACAGTGTGATTGAAAATGTGTGAACAATTTAAAGAAAAGGTCACTTCAATTGAACATTTGTTTTTGATACAATAGCTAGTAGGCTAGTCTGTAGGAAGTGATAGTTTGCTATTAGGTGAAATTGATTAAATGATGGTTTTACAATGTTCTTTTTTTTCCTTGGGAAATTTATCCAGTCCAACATTTCTTGTAATTTTAGTGGTATGTCAGTGATAAAGTTGGAATGCATTTTAGTCCGTACATGCCAGTTGAAGTCTTAATTTCAGAAACTTGTTACCTTCATAAACAGTCATAGCTAGCCAAAATTAATTTTTGAATTTAATTTATTTGAAATTGTCTTGAATTATTTTAGTATACTGAATTGACTGAGAATGGGAAAAAAAGTAGTTGCCCAGTTTTGATATTCTTACCGAGATATAACAGCTTAGTGCTATATTTATTTATACTTGTATATTAATTTTTAGTACTTAGTCCTCAGTCACAACTTGGAATGGCATCACATCCTTTTCCTTTCCCATTCCTGCCTGAATTTCATCTCGACATCTAGTGCTTTAAATGTAATGTAATGTGCGCATACACACACACACACACTGCTATACAAGCTGTCTTGTCAGTCACTGAAAGGCAGGAGGTTTGTAGCTACCGGGAATTCCCTTGGAGGAAATGTCTTGACAAGTGGGCAGGATGAACGCTTTCCATGATAACCGGTCGCATCTCGTCTCACTCTATTTAATTTTGGTTTAATTTTTTTTTTTTTTGCTGGCTTTTGGATGGATGCACACACTTTTGTATTTAATCATTTAGAAGTGGTTTTGAATTGTAATTAGAATTTGTAATTGGTAATTTGTTGCTGTTACAAAAAGATGACGTATTCAAAAGTTGGTCATGGCTAAAGATGATGATTGGAATATCTTAAGATCAAGTTGTAAACAGTTGTGTTCATAGTACAGCAAAGCGTTTAAGGCTCTTGGAAATTTTTGTCAGATAATGTTACTCTTAGCAAAAAGTATTCTTTTATTAGATGTTATTATTTTATGTTTATAGATTTTTTTCCTTTCCAGTTGTCTGTTGTATGACTACTAAAGCAGAAAAACCCACGCTCCAGGGGCAGCGCATTAAGACTCGAAAGAGAGATGAGAAAGCGAAATACGACCCTGTGGGGTTTCGTGATGCAATCTTACAGGCAAGTATTTTCAAAGTTGATTTTAAAATTGTTAACAATTGATATTAATCACTTCATTAAGAGTCTCTGAATTTCCATCTGTAATTGGAATGCTTCTCAGTTGTATTTTAGAACAGGTATTTAGTTTAGTGCAATTAATTCTTTTAAGGTGTTAACTTGGTGTGTTTGAAAGCTAGAAAAATATTTTGTCATTAAAACCATTAGAACCAAAAAGAGAACAGGAAATGGCAAAGTGCATTTAGTTCATTTTCACTTGTCATCTGTGAGTGTTGGGTCCAGGCAACAAGCCAACTGACTGACTTGGCGGCTAGTGTGTCGGCTCTTATGCTTTGGAGCCCCACAGACCTTGCCAAGCTAGTTGCTTAATTTGGGGTCTGTGTTTGGCATTTTTGGGTACATTCACCCTTGTAATTTGATTGTATTACTATGGAATGTTGCATAGTAGAACGAGTGCCTCTTCTTTCTTTCTTTCATCCTTCCATCCTTCTTTTTTTCATCCTTCCATCCTTCTTTTTTTCATCCTTCCATCCTTCTTTTTTTCATCCTTCCATCCTTCTTTTTTTCATCCTTCCATCCTTCTTTCTTTCATCCTTCCATCCTTCTTTCTTTCATCCTTCCATCCTTCTTTCTTTCATCCTTCCATCTTTCTTTTATTCATCCTTCCATCCTTCTTTCTTTCATCCTTCCATCCTTCTTTCTTTCATCCTTCCATCCTTCTTTCTTTCATCCTTTCTTTTATCCTTCTTTCTTTCATCCTTTCTTTTATCCTTCTTTCTTTCATCCTTTCTTTTATCCTTCTTTCTTTCATCCTTTCTTTTATCCTTCTTTCTTTCATCCTTTCTTTTATCCTTCTTTCTTTCATCCTTTCTTTTATCCTTCTTTCTTTCATCCTTTCTTTTATCCTTCTTTCTTTCATCCTTTCTTTTATCCTTCTTTCTTTCATCCTTTCTTTTATCCTTCTTTCTTTCATCCTTTCTTTTATCCTTCTTTCTTTCATCCTTTCTTTTATCCTTCTTTCTTTCATCCTTTCTTTTATCCTTCTTTCTTTCATCCTTTCTTTTATCCTTCTTTCTTTCATCCTTTCTTTTATCCTTCTTTCTTTCATCCTTTCTTTTATCCTTCTTTCTTTCATCCTTTCTTTTATCCTTCTTTCTTTCATCCTTTCTTTTATCCTTCTTTCTTTCATCCTTCTTTCTTTCATCCTTTCTTTTATCCTTCTTTCTTTCATCCTTTCTTTTATCCTTCTTTCTTTCATCCTTTCTTTTATCCTTCTTTCTTTCATCCTTTCTTTTATCCTTCTTTCTTTCATCCTTTCTTTTATCCTTCTTTCTTTCATCCTTTCTTTTATCCTTCTTTCTTTCATCCTTTCTTTTATCCTTCTTTCTTTCATCCTTTCTTTTATCCTTCTTTCTTTCATCCTTTCTTTTATCCTTCTTTCTTTCATCCTTTCTTTTATCCTTCTTTCTTTCATCCTTTCTTTTATCCTTCTTTCTTTCATCCTTTCTTTTATCCTTCTTTCTTTCATCCTTTCTTTTATCCTTCTTTCTTTCATCCTTTCTTTTATCCTTCTTTCTTTCATCCTTTCTTTTATCCTTCTTTCTTTCATCCTTTTTATCCTTCTTTCTTTCATCCTTTTTATCCTTCTTTCTTTCATCCTTTCTTTTATCCTTCTTTCTTTCATCCTTTCTTTTATCCTTCTTTCTTTCATCCTTCTTTCTTTCATCCTTTCTTTTATCCTTCTTTCTTTCATCCTTTCTTTTATCCTTCTTTCTTTCATCCTTTCTTTTATCCTTCTTTCTTTCATCCTTTCTTTTATCCTTCTTTCTTTCATCCTTTCATCCTTTCCTTTATCCTTCTTTCTTTCATCCTTTCATCCTTTCCTTTATCCTTCTTTCTTTCATCCTTTCATCCTTTCTTCTATCCTTCTTTCTTTCATCCTTCCTTCTTTCCATCCTTCCAGAAGAAATTAGGTTTCTAGTTTTCAGATAAATTCCGTGTGATTAGTGACTTAACAATTCTATTCACTTTCAGGGTCTCAATGAATCAGGAACAGATCTAGAGGCCGTAAACAAGTA
This sequence comes from Penaeus vannamei, assembly GCF_042767895.1. Taxonomy (NCBI): domain Eukaryota; kingdom Metazoa; phylum Arthropoda; class Malacostraca; order Decapoda; family Penaeidae; genus Penaeus; species Penaeus vannamei. The sequence continues at coordinate 3,926,056 of NC_091556.1, read as the reverse complement.
CCTTGACCAAGCAGGATCCAAGCTTAAGTACCGCACCTACGGAGAAACTCTCTTTGATATCCTAATTGCTGGTGGCATCCTCAGTAAGTTCTAATATTAATGTGCATTGATGTTGTGAAATAGGAGTCAAATTTTTTATGTAAGAAAGAATTAACTGTGTACACAGTAAGCATATTATAGTCCCCTTTCTTGATTAACTTTTTATGAAACCTAACTTGCGTGTTTCCCCCAACAGCCCCTGGTGGGGGAATATCTGAAGATGGCATTGACCAAGGGCCAGTGCGCACAGACATGTGCATCTTCAAGGCCCCAGATGACTCATATGAGACACTGCGAGGCTATGCCACAGTTTTCACCCGGCTGATGAGGAGATACAAGTATCTTGAGAAGATGTTCTATGAAGAAATGAAAAAGGTAGGAACTTGTTAGGCGGTGGATGGTTTTGGGAATTGGTTGAAATGAAAGCTACCTAAGCAGATACATTTGATTTGGTTAACAAGAACTTAAATGCAAAGTTATGGGATTTGGGCTTGTAACATTTATTTTAATAGAAAGTAAATTTGATGAACATACTATTGTATTGTAAAAAAACAAAACAAATATTACTCGGGAGACTTCTTCCTCAATACGTGAAGTAGGTTTAATTTAATATTTTGTTCTAATTAAACCCATAATTGTATCAACCCTAAATCTAGCCATTAACATAGCAATTTAAACATATTTTTTTGCTGTAGAATAAAATTGGTCGGAGATAAATCTGTAAATGCATTTTGTTAACGAGGTAAGGATAGGTTTTTCACCTTGGTTATCTCTTCTGTTTCAGGTTCTGGTATACCTCAAAGGGTTTACCGAAGGTGACCGTATCCGCTTGGCTCGTTGTATTGCCATGTGGATGAGCGACTCGCTGCTCGACCCGAAGGTGCTAGCAACTCTGCTGCAGGATCACCTTATCAAGGATGGGCTTGCGGCAGACTTTTTGTGTGAGGTGAGTTGGCAGATTCTGAGACAGCCAAAATGTATGCCAGTTTTACTATTTTAGTTTATTTTGTATATAGATAACTTAAAGGTGCTTAGTCTGGTCTATAACATAGGTTTATCCATTTCCTTTAATTTTGGGGGGAAGATTTAATTTTTTTTTTTTTTTTATTGCTGTAGTTCATAGCAGTACAATGATTAACTATAATCTGATTAGTAGCAGTAGAGTAAGACTTTCCCAAAAAAATTAAGGAAGAGAGATTAGGCCTACTAAAAGGCTACATGATGGCTAAACACTTCTAGGGCAATCTTTATGCAAACAGTTTTTCAAAACTACTGTGGACAATACATTCCCCTGGCAGCAGTGGGTCAAAGTTTATATGTGGGTGTGTTCTTGGCTTTTCTTTGAATTGCATTATCAAATTTATTATGGAATTCTGAGATTGATAGGTCTTCCTTGATTTTATTTTTATTTTTTTGAAAAATTACTGAATAAGGGGAATATTTTCTAGAGTTCTGTTCCCCCTCCAGGTACTACTCACAGCAAAGAATTTGAAAGACATCAGTACGGTGCGATCGCTGCTACGCAAAGCAGGCTTGGATTCAAGGTTAATGGAGTTTCTTCAAGCCAACAAGCGGACGGACGAGAATTTTAAGAATCTTTTCCAGGAGAAAGGCCTAGCAGAGATACTTGATATCCACAGGTCTCTGGTAAGCCTCAGGAAATTATTTGAATGTTTTCTGTAGATTATTAATATTTTCTAACAAAGTAATCTCCTTATTTATCTTTACTGGAAATAATCCCATTTCTGATGTTTACAGGAAAAGGAGAGCAGTCTGAAGGAACTGCAAATATACCTGACGCAGCAGGTAAATGAAGGTGCTCCTGTGAAAGAGATCATAATTGGGGTACAGGAGATTTCAAAGAAGAACAATATTCAAGAACCTCAGGTTGTGGCTGCTGTAAGTTGAATCCTTTTTTTTTTTTTTTTTTTTTCCCCAGTTCCAGCACTGCACTGGATTAGTTTGACTTCATATGGAGACACAAGCTTTTGTTTAGTTTTGCTGCTGCACCAATATTTTATTGACACTAGATGGGGATCACTTCTGTCTGAAGAAAAGCTCTATATTTACAGATTACAGATATGGATAGATATTTCAGTAACGCTATATATTCACTAAGTTTACCAACACCTACATGCTCAAGTCCTCCATTTTCATGATTACGACAGGTTTCCGTATTGTGACATTTTTTTTGTTTAAGCACAGCAGAACAAAGTGCACTCCCTCTGTAAAAGTACAAATGGTACAAATACCAAAGTAAATACAATTAAATTCAATTAATTCTGACAAGTCTGATGTGGGATTCTAGATGTTGACTTTTATACACAATGCCTGTAATAACTATTGAAAAAAATATTGAATTTGCCTTTTTCAGATTTGGGGTAGTGTAATGGCAGCCATGGAATGGAACAAGAAAGAGGAGTTGGTTGCAGACCAGGCCCTCAAACATTTGCGTGTTTATGCGCCCCTGTTTGCTGCCAATACCAGATCTGACCGCGCAGAGTTGAATCTGCTGGTTCGTGTTCAGGAATACTGTTACGACAACATGAATTTCATGAAGGTTTTCCACAAGATTGTCATCCTCTTCTACAAATGTGAGTGGTTGATATTACTTTGATTAGTTCGCCCTTATTGTGCTTATTATTTTTTAATGTACAAGTTGTAGAATGACTGTAACATAACTATTATTACCTTTCATTATCAGGGATGAAGCAAGGAATACTCACCATATGTAATCTCTCATTTTACAGCTGAAGTTTTGTCAGAGGAAGCAGTCCTGAAATGGTACAAGGATGGTCATGCTACGAAAGGGAAGTCAATCTTCCTCGACCAGCTCAAGAAGTTCGTGGAATGGTTACAGAATGCTGAGGAGGGTAAGCTTTTTTGGAAGTTAGATATTTATGATTACTGGATACATGAAGCATGTTGTAAGTATTTATTTTATGAAAACCTTGATACTGAGCAACCTTTTTTTTTTTTTTTTCCAATTGCAGAGTCCGATGAGTCTGGTGATGAAGAGGAAGACTAAACCATTATGCCTACAGAACTCAGGACTTCTAGTGAGTTTACTTGTAATTCTTTGTCAATCTTTTCTGAATTTTTGAATAATCAGATGCTTTAGAGTGAAAACAGAGTTCAAGTTCATTCCTATTCTGTTTTTTCCCCCCCACAGCCAGGCCAATGTTCGAGTAAGATGTGAACCAACCACACGCTGCCAACCACAAAGGAGCCATCCATGCCATGCTATTGTTTTATCAACCAAGAAGGCGCCTCCAAGCTATTACTTTGCTCTACCTACAGCGCCTTACTATAGTCTCCGTGAACCACATGGGACTTGATACTGCAACAGTTATTTTTGTTAAATTTTTATTTGTATATTTATTTTCTATTGCTTGAGAACACAGCATCAGAGCAGGAGCAGCAGCAGCAGCCCTCCAACACGACAAACCAGAACCCCCACAAACTGCCACCTACTGTTGCTTCGTTGATCTCTAGTACAAAATGCTACGACAGGCATTGATACTGTGGAACTCCTCGGTCAACATCGGGGTTCAGCGACCGACTGGCCTCTGGACCTTCGCCTATGAATGGCAAGGTGTCCAGGAAAGTGCTGTCTTGTATGAGTCTTTGTTGGTATTTATTTGTCCGTTGTTCAACCAGCGGTCGAGATGAATAAAAGCTGTGATTTCTCTTGTATTATTTTTGTTGTATGTGTTATACTAAAGATTGAGACCTGCATTAAAAGTTTGGACAGCGCCCAAAATAATTTTATTGGTGTGAGAGGAAGTGCATGTAATTTTGTGCAAGGAAGTAAAAGAATCCTTCAAAGATGGTGAATGAAGTGTCAAAAATAAATATTTTTAACGTTTTAAGATAGGAGGTTGCACCAGCTTACCAAATAATTGATCCTTTCGGATAAATCACTATTGTAGTACTTGGCCGTGTAAAGTGATCCAGCATTTAGTGTGAGTGTGTTCCAGGAGTATGGAAAGTGGTTACTTTTTACTTTTTTATAGAAGGGGGCTCCTCCCAGCTTGCCCATCATATTTCTTTATTTTATAATCCTTATAACTATAGGTGTGGGACAATGTTTTTGGTAAATAAAAACATTGAGAAATGTAATCTTTTATTTTCAAACCCTAGAAATTAAAGAAAATTAAATATTTACTCAATTTTTGAATTGTGGTAACAGTATGGAACAAAGCTGAAATGTTATAAAATGTTAAGGAATTGGAAGTATTCATTACGAATCTTTTACCAGTTGTTCAGTAACATTATGGGAATTGGTATAGGAAAAACTTCCAACTGCATTTTGCTCCTGTATTATTCTATATGCAAATGTTTATTCACCTTTTTAACTATATTTGCTTGGTATTCTTTCCTTTTCCTTCTCTCCCTCATCCCAATCTGTCAACACCCTAAAATGTAAGAGCCGTGGAGAAAGGATGAATGACTAGCATTATCAGGCCGTTTTTTTTTTTTCTTTACCCTTTTCGCTATTTAAAGCGTTCTACAACCT
>NC_091556.1:3913998-3916498 GCF_042767895.1 Penaeus vannamei | reverse complement strand
CTTGACCGCCGCCAAATCCGGGTCCAGGACCGACGTCAAAGCCTGGTCCAGCCTGGCCAGCTCCAAATGAAGGATCAGATACCAAGGGGCTTGCTATGGGTCCACTTGTGAAACTCTGGCCACCTCCAAACCCTGCATCTTGTGCGCCAAAGCCGGGTCCAGGACCGACGTCAAAGCCTGGTCCTGCCTGGCCAGCTCCAAATGAAGGATCAGATACCAAAGGGCTTGCTATGGGTCCACTTGTGAAACTCTGGCCACCTCCAAACCCTACATCTTGTGCGCCAAAGCCGGGTCCAGGACCGACGTCAAAGCCTGGTCCTGCCTGGCCAGCTCCAAATGAAGGATCAGATACCAAAGGGCTTGCTATGGGTCCACTTGTGAAACTCTGGCCACCTCCAAACCCTGCATCTTGTGCGCCAAAGCCGGGTCCAGGACCGACGTCAAAGCCTGGTCCTGCCTGGCCAGCTCCAAATGAAGGATCAGATACCAAGGGGCTTGCTATGGGTCCACTTGTGAAACTCTGGCCACCTCCAAAGCCTGCTTGGTCACCAAATCCTATTTCTTGTCCTCCAAATCCTGCTCCTGCTTGTCCTCCAAATCCAGCACCTACTTCTCCACCTGCAAATCCTTGACCACCAAATCCTGCTGGTGGTCCTCCAAATCCTGCTGGTGGTCCTCCAAATTCTGCTGGTGGTCCTCCAAATCCTGCTGGTGGTCCTCCAAATCCTGCTGGTGGTCCTCCAAATCCTGCTGGTGGTCCTCCAAATCCTGCTGGTGGTCCTCCAAATCCTGCTGGTGGTCCTCCAAGTCCTGCTGGTGGTCCTCCAAATCCTACTTCTTGTCCTCCAAATCCTGTTGTTTGTCCAACAAATCCTATTGATTGTCCTCCAAATCCTGCTCCTGCTTGTCCGCTGCCAATGCCTCCTGCTTGAATGGCCACGTCATCCACTCTGTTCGAGAAGGGAACTGAGCCCTGCGATGCGATGCCAGCACTAAATCCAGGGATGTCAAACCCACCACTGGCTGCTCCTGAGTGAAAACTGACTTGGCTAACTCCTCCAACGTCTCCTCCAGAAACAAGTGGGCTTGCTGTGGGGGTTATACTAGAAGGAGTCACGGAAAAGCTAGTGCTGGACACGAAAGGGCTTCCTGTAGGAGTTACACTTGGAGAAGTTACGGAAAAGCCACCGCCAGTTACTGGAGGACTTGGAGTTGTCACAGAAAAGTGTGTGCTGGATACAAATGGACTTTCTGTAGGAATTATAGGAGTTATACTAGGTGTCACTGAAAAACCTCCCCCAGAACCCGGAGTAAATGGTGCAGGAGTTACACTGTGGGGAGTCACTGAAACACCTCCAGGACCCGGAGTAAATGGTGCGGGAGTTACACTGTGGGGAGTCACTGAAACACCTCCAGGACCCGGAGTAAATGGTGCGGGAGTTACACTGTGGGGAGTCACTGAAACACCTCCAGGACCCGGAGTAAATGGTGCGGGAGTTACACTGTGGGGAGTCACTGAAACACCTCCAGGACCCGGAGTAAATGGTGCGGGAGTTACACTGTGGGGAGTCACTGAAACAGATACTAGAGGACTTGCTGTGGGGGAGACACTTGAAGGAGTTACGGAAAAGCCTGTACTAGATAAAAAGGGACTTGCAGGAGTTACACCAGGAGGAGTCACAGAATGACTTACAGGACTTGGTGTAGATACAAAAGGACTTGCTGTGGGAGTTACACTAGATGGAGTCACTGAAACACCCCCTCCAAAACCAGATGTCAGAGCTTGGGCACTTGTAGTTCCAAATCCTGATCCTTGGGCACCTCCAACACTAATTTGTGTAGTTCCGAATCCTACTCCACTTTGGGTACTACCAAATCCTATGGCTCCTTGACCACTTTCGAATCCTACTCCACCCTGGGCACCTGCGAATCCTGGTGCTGCTGTACCACCTCCAAATCCAGCTCCATGGCTACCTCCAATACTGACTTGTGTCGCTCCAAATCCTGCCTCTCGTCCACCTCCAAAGCCGATTCCTCCCTGAGCACTGCCAGCAAAGCCTCCAACTCCTGCTCCTTGTCCTCCAAATCCTACACCCTGGGTAGCACCAACTCCTGCTCCTTGGCCAGCTCCAAACCCTATCCCTCCCTGGACTCCTCCAAGACCGCCAAAGCCTCCCTGAGCACTTCCACCAAATGCTGCAGTTCCCTGGGTGCCTGTAAAACCAGTAGCAACACCACCCACACCTGCCTGACCTACTGATACCTGGTTACCTGCTCCAAAGGTAGGGCCAGAGACCAAGGCGCTTGCCACAGGGCCGGGGGTGACTCCAGCACTAGTCGGGGAACCAGAATGATGAACAGAAATGCCGCCAGGGCTGCCACTACCAAAGGACAGTGAGGTTCCTCCAGTCTGGTGGACACCAGAAGTAGCTAGCCCTCCTGTTTGTTGAGAAGCAAAGGCACCTCCACCAGTCTGAGTGCCAAACCCAGCTCCAGCTCC
>NC_091556.1:3903998-3908998 GCF_042767895.1 Penaeus vannamei | reverse complement strand
AACCAAACTGACCCAACGGTTTTTTTTTTTCGAATGACAGAAATACCATAACGATATCAAGAGAAGATCCGCAGTGTAATCTTCACTAAACTTTCAATTTTCAACGCGCAAAAAAACAACAACAGACAGATAGAGGAAGAGAGAGAGCGAGAGAGAGAGAGAGAGAGAGAGAGGGAGAGAGAGAGAGAGAGAGAGAGAGAGAGAGAGAGAGAGAGAGAGAGAGAGAGAGAGAGAGAGAGAGAGAGAGAGGGGGGGGGGAGAGAGGGAGACAGATAGATAGATAGATAGATAGATAGATAGATAGAGAGAGAGAGAGAGAGAGAGAGAGAGAGAGAGAGAGAAAGATAGAGATAGATAGAGAGAGAGAGAGAGAGAGAGAGAGAGAGAGAGAGAGAAAGTGTATGAGAGGGTGAGAGAGAGGTAGATAGATAGACAGATAGATAGACAGATAGATAGATAGAGAGAGAGAAAAAAAAAGGCTGGAAAGACGAGATGGTCACTCTCGTTATCTATATTAGGTTAGTTTCTTCTGAAATGACATCACAGCAACAACAACAACAACAACAAAAGTCTTGCGCGTCGTAAATATATGTTTGTTCTTATTTGTACTTACAAATGAGATAGAAATATATTTGATTTTTGTTCAGGTTGGTGAAATAAAGTTTACGGTAAAAAGAAAATCATTTGAAAATAGTAAAACAAGCTTAGTAATATATTATTAGTTGATCGAAAAAAATAAACGTAAAGAAATAATGTAAATATAACGGATAAAATAACAGAGAAAATGGAAGACCTAAAAATATAGTGAAATTAAATGAATTACATGTTCAAAATAAACTATATATTAGAAGTTCATCACTAACCGAAAAAAAATAAAATGGGAAAAAAAATAAAAATAGAAAAAGATAAAAAAAGAAAAAAATATATGTATATTAGCAGAGGAAGAAAAATAATCATAGGAGAACGAACCGAAAGAAGAATAACCACGCCCATCCTTTTTTTTTTTTTTTTTTTTTTTTTTTTTTCTCTCTGACTCAGATCCAGTTTGACTTCCCTTTCCCTGCCTCCCCCCCCCTCCCCCCTCCCTTTACGTACCCTCTTTCCTCTCACTTCTTCCCCTTCCCTTTTTTTTTTTTTTTTTTTCTCTTCTCCCTTTCTTCTCTCTTCTTCCTCTTCCTGCTCTTCTCCCTCTCTTATTTATTCTCTTGTCTTTCGTTTCTCTCTCCCTTTCTTATTTTCTTCGTCCTTCTCTCTCTCGCCGTTCTCTCTTCCTTCTCTCTTCTATCTTCATCCACATCCTACTTTCCCCCCCTCTCCTTCCTCCCCTTCTTCCTCTCCTCTTCTCTCCCTCTCCCCTCTTCTATTCCCACTCGTTCCTCTTCTTCCTATACTTTTAATCCTCTTCTCCTTTCCTCCTTCTACCCCCCCTCCCCCCCCCACTGACAACCCTTCCCCCTTCCCTTCTAACAAATAAAAGTTCGGGAGGGGGGGGTGGTACAGGAGGGGGGGGGGGGGGGGTACAGGAGGAGGGGGAGGGGGGGGTACGGGAGGAGGGGGAGGGGTAAAGGGCGGTTGAAAGGGGGGGGGGTACAAGAACTTTCTAGATTTTTGAGTGCAAGGAATTCAGTTAAACATGATAAGGCAAACAGTTGCATGTGTTTTGGTTGCAAAAAAAAAGAAAAAAAAAAGAAAAAAGAAAAAAAAATGCAACTTTGATTGGAAATTCTGAAGGAAATGCTTTTGTTCTGTTAAAAGGCTGGAAAAGACAAAATAGCAATTCTGATTTGATATGGCAAAATTGCAATAGTTAATATGGCAATAATGTTGGTATTTTGTTTGGCAATAGAAGGAATATTTGATAAGACAATAATAACGGTATTTGATATGGCAGTAAAGATGGCGCTTGATATGGCAACAGTGGTGGTATAGGATATGGCAATAATGTTGGTATTTTGTTTGGCAATAATAGGACTATTTAATAAGACAATAATAACGGTATTTGATATGGCAGTAAAGATGGTGCTTGATATGGCAACAGTGGTGGTATTGGCTATGGCAATAATGTTGGTATTTTGTATGGTAGTTATGGAAATATCTAATATAGAAATACTGGTGGTATTTCGCATGGCAATAATGTTGGTATGGCAAAGAAAGCAACATTCAATGATATTAATGGTATTTGATATAACAATAAAGGTGTAATAGATATGTAATTTTTAAATTAGTTTTATTCAGTTCTCTTTTGCTTTTGTTATCATTAGTTAATTGCACAATCGTTAATGCATTATTATTTTGATCATTTTAATAATTCTATAATGGAAATGATTTAAAACTTTTGAAAGATCCAAATGAATATGAACTGACATCCTTTCAGAAAATGAAGGGAGAGAAAAAAAATCTGAATTTAGAAAAATCGTATGAAATAGACTATTCGAAAAAGAAAAGAATAGGAAGACAGATAGAAAGATAAAAAAGAAAGACAAAAAGCAAAATTTCTTAGCGCAAAGACGAAAAGAAGAAAGAAAGAAAGAAAGAAAGAAAGGAAGTAAACAACTAATATACTTAACAGAAAGAAAAAAATAATTAACAATAAAATTATCAATAAAGAAAACAAGGATGCCAGCCTTAAAGGTAGATTGGCATCACAATATATATATATATATACATACATATATATATATATATATATATATATATATATATATATATATATATATATATATATATATATATATATATATAATGGTGCCATAGCGTGCTAACTGATCATTTAGAAATTAATAGGATGAGTATCTGTATGTATGGAGGGGTAGAAAGCGGGGGAGGGGAGAGAGAGTAAATAGTGGAGAGGGGAGAGAGGGGAGTGGGGAGAGAGGGGAGAGGGGAGGGGAGAGAGAGGAAAGAGGGGAGAGGGGAAAGAGAGAGAGGGGAGAGAGGGGAAAGAGAGAGAGGGGAGAGAGGGGAAAGAGGGAGAGAGGGGAGAGGGGGAAGAGGGAAGAGAGGGAAGAGAGGGGGAAAGAATGAGGTTTGTCTATTAATCATCAGCTTTGATATGTGATTTCTGTGCAAAGAGGTGAATATATTTGACGTTGAACATATGAATTTGATGTCTATGTTTTGAGAGAAAATTAGGAGAGGGGAGGAAGGAAGGAAGGAAGGAAGGAAGGACGGAAGGAAGGAAGGAAGTAGGGAAGGGAGGAAGGAAGGAGGGAGGGGAGGATTAGAAGGCAGAGGCGGGGGGGGGAGGAGGAAGGAAGAAGGGACGGAAGGAGGGACGGAAGGATTAGAAGGGAGAGGGAAGGATTAGAAGGAAGGAAGGAAGTAGGGAAAGAAGGAAGGGGAGAGGAAAGGATTAGAAGGGAGAGGGAGGGAGGGAAGGAGGAAAACAGATTCATAGATGAATATATATTTATATATATGTAGACAGACATGCAAATATATAGCTAGCTAGTTAGATATAGATATAGGAATATCGATAGATAGAGAAATGAATTTAGAGAGAGAGACAGATAGACAGATATATATAGACAGATAGTTAAATAGATAGATAGAGAAATAGATTTAGAGACAGAGACAGATAGATAGATAGATATAGACAGATAGTTAAATAGATAGATAGAGAAATAGATTTAGAGACAGAGACAGATAGATATATATAGACAGATAGTTAAATAGATAGATAGAGAAATAGATTTAGAGACAGAGACAGATAGACATATATAGACAGATAGTTAAATAGATAGATAGAGAAATAGATTTAGAGACAGAGACAGATAGACATATATAGACAGATAGTTAAATAGATAGAGAGAGAAATAGATTTAGAGACAGAGACAGATATATATATATAGACAGATAGTTAAATAGAAAGATAGAGAAATAGATTTAGAGACAGAGACAGATAGACATATAGACAGATAGTTAAATAGATAGACAGAGAATTAGATTTAGAGACAGAGACAGATAGATATATATAGACACATAGTTAAATAGATAGATAGATAGAGAAATAGATTTAGAGACAGAGACAGATAGATATATATAGACAGATAGTTAAATTGAAAGATAGAGAAAAAGATTTAGAGACAGAGACAGATAGACATATAGACAGATAGTTAAATAGATAGATAGAGAAATAAATTTAGAGACAGAGACAGATAGATATATATAGACAGATAGTTAAATAGATAGACAGAGAATTAGATTTAAACACAGAGACAGATAGACAGATATAAATAGACAGACAGTTAAATAGATAGACAGAGAAATAAATTTAGAGACAGAGACAGATAGATATATAAAGACAGATAGTTAAATAGATAGAGAGAGAGAGAGGGAGATTATGCAAACCTCGATAATGGTCTAGTGATTGTACCATGAAATTAATTCCTAAACTAATTATGCACTCTCACCTGGATTAATTAATCCGATCTACGACTATCTCGACGAAGACGAAGAAGAGGAAGAAGAAGAAGAAGGAGAAGAAGAAGAAGAAGGAGAAGGAGAAGACGTAGATACTGAAGAGACGAATAGAATGAAAGGAAAAAGGAGAAAGTAGAGGGAGAAGAAGAAAAGAAGAGAGAAGAAAGAAGAGAAAATAGAAAAAGGATGCTAAGAAGATAAGTAGAATGAAAAGGTAAAGAAAGAGAAATATTAAGAAGACGATTAATAAGAAGAAAAAGAAAAAGAAAAAAAAAAAAAACATAGGTACTGCAGAAACAAATATGACGAAAAGAAAAAGAAAGGGAAAGGGAAAGAATAAGAAGATAACATTCCTTCTTAATTGTTGCCATGCACGCCACCAACAAGGGTGATCATGGCAACACTGTCTATGCTAGGACGAAAGCGCTCTACATTTTTTTTTTTTTTTTTTTTTTTTTGTCTGGGAACAAAAATCTTAATAGCAAGATACAGAATCAGTGACAAACACATACACTTAATACGCTATGGTATATTCTTAATGATCTAGAAGAGTCTAACTATTCTTAATTCTCAAGTTT
>NC_091556.1:3883998-3886498 GCF_042767895.1 Penaeus vannamei | reverse complement strand
GACAGACACACAAACAAAAACAAAGGAGGTAAACAAACACACTAACAAACAAACATTCAAACCAACCGACAGACACACAAACAAAAACAAAGGAGGTAAACAAACACACTAACAAACAAACCGACAGACACACAAACAAAAACAAACCGGTAAACAAACACTAACAAACCAACCGACAGACACACAAACAAAAACAAAGGAGGTAAACAAACACACTAACAAACCAACCAACCAACCAACAGACAGACAAACAAAAACAAAGGAGGTAAACAAACACACCGACAAACCAACCGACAGACACACAAACAAAAACAAAGGAGGTAAACAAACACACTAACAAACAAACCGACAAACCGACAGACAGACAAACATTCAAACAAACCGGAAAACAAACACACTAACAAACAAACATCCAAACCAACCGACCGACAGACAAACAAAAACAAAGGAGGTAAACAAACACACTAAACAAACATACAAACCGACCGACAGACAAACAAAAACAAAGGAGGTAAACAAACACACTAACAAACACACAGACAAACCAACCGACAGACAGACAAACAAAAACAAAGGAGGTAAACAAACACACTAAACAAACATACAAACCGACCCACAGACAAACAAAAACAAAGGAGGTAAACAAACACACTAACAAACAAACCGACAGACAGAAAAACATTCAAACAAACCGGAAAACAAACACACTAACAAACAAACATTCAAACAAACCGACAGACACACAAACAAAAACAAAGGAGGTAAACAAACACACTAACAAACAAACCGACAGACACACAAACAAAAACAAAGGAGGTAAACAAACACACTAACAAACAAACCGACAGACACACAAACAAAAACAAAGGAGGTAAACAAACACACTAACAAACAAACCGACAGACAGACAAACATTCAAACAAACCGGAAAACAAACACACCAACAAACAAACAGACAAACCAACCGACAGACAAACAAAAACAAAGGAAGTAAACAAACACACTAACAAACAAACCGACAGACACACAAACAAAAACAAAGGAGGTAAACAAACACACTAACAAACAAACATTCAAACCAACCGACAGACAAACAAACAAAAACAAAGGAGGTAAACAAACACACTAACAAACAAACCGACAGACAAACAAACAAAAACAAAGGAGGTAAACAAACACACTAACAAACAAACATTCAAACCAACCGACAGACAAACAAACAAAAACAAAGGAGGTAAACAAACACACTAACAAACAAACATTCAAACCAACCGACAGACAAACAAACAAAAACAAAGGAGGTAAACAAACACACTAACAAACAAACATTCAAACCAACCGACAGACAGACAAACAAAAACAAAGGAGGTAAACAAACACACAGACAAACCAACCGACAGACAGACAAACAAAAACAAACAAGGGACAAAGAAGGAGCGAGAGTATCTAGATCCTGTTACGTATCCCACAGGTCGTCGAACATGTTCCAAACACGTTACGGATGATAATTAAAAAAAGCCGTTTTGGATTACTCGGCAAAAGTACTTGGGGCACAAAACCGGATTTCTCGAAAAAAAAAATCCTTTCGGTTTCTGTAAGTTACGGAGTCGTCTTTTAATGTTGTTATGTGTGTTTTGATTAGAAATTGGTGTGTTCTAGAGGTATAGATGTCTTGTTTGCTGTGTTTGTGGTTGTAATTATTATTTTGTTTGTCTTATTGTGATATTTGCGTTTGTTATTTATTTATTTTTATTTCTATTATATATATATGTGTATATATATATATATATATATATATATATATATATATATATATATATATATATGTATATATATATATATATATATATATATATATATATATATTTTTTTTTTTTTTTTTTATTATTATTATTTATTATTTATTTATTATTTATCCACATCCGCTTTTGGAAGAAATTATATTGTGAGTTGAAATATCTTTCTTTCATTTTATCTTTTTATCGTGTTAATGCTTTTCTATCTCTTTTGTTCGAAATATATATATTTTTTCGTTTTAAATATATCTATTTTTCGTTCTAAATGTATCTATTTTTCGTTCTAAATATATCTATATCTGCCTTTGAAAATGTTGATATGCATTCAGTTTTGTATATCAATTCTTTATCAGTTTTTTTGTCTTCTTTTGATTCTATATATCTATATTCCGTCAGAATTCATCTTCAGAAAACGGAGCTTTGGTTTATTATAGTTTATAAATTAAATAAACTAAACGTTAAACTAAATATATAAAACTATAAAACTATAAAACTATAATAAAAATTATAATAAAAACTATAAAGCTATAAAACTATAATGAAAATTATAATAAAAACTATAAAACTATAAAACTATAATAAAAACTATTAAACTATAATAAAAACTATAAAACTATAAAAAAACGTTTATTATAGTTTATAGATTAAATAAACTAAACAATTATAATTCATAAATTAAATAAACTAAACAATTATAGTTTATA
>NC_091556.1:3796498-3803998 GCF_042767895.1 Penaeus vannamei | reverse complement strand
AGTGTGATTGGAAGAGTGAAAAGTGTAAGTGTGAAGTGTGATTGGAAAAGTGAAAAGTGTGATTGGAAGAGTGAAAAGTGTAAGTGAAAAGTGTGATTGGAACAGTGAAAAGTGGGATTGGAAGAGTGAAAAGTGTAAGTGTGAAGTGTGATTGGAAAAGTGAAAAGTGTGATTGGAAGAGTGAAAAGTGTAAGTGAAAAGTGTGATTGGAACAGTGAAAAGTGGGATTGGAAGAGTGAAAAGTGTGATGTAAGGGCTAAAAAGTGTAAATAAAAGGGTGAAAAGGCTCGAACTGAGTTGTAGAGTAAAGAATGTGAACTGAAGAGTGAAAAAGTGTGAGTTAAATGGTAAAAGGATAATACAAATTGAAGAAAGTGTTCGCTAAAGTGCGATTTAAAAGAGTGAGAAAGTGTGAGCTAAGTAAGAACATGAGTTTTAGAGTGAAAAGGAAAGAAAAAAAAATGGAGGAAGGAAAAGGAGAGAGACAGAAAGGGGGAGAAAGATAGAAAAAAAGGTGAGTGGGGAGGAGGAATAAGAATGTGAGGTCAAGAAGTGAAAAGAAGAAGAGGAGAAGGATTGGTCAATAAAAAGGCGATTAAACCTTTCTCCAAATAAGACATGAAGAAAACAGAAGAAAGGAAATAACAAGAAGAGGTACAATAATAAAAGAAGAATAGAAGCATAAAGGTCAAGAGAAAATTCATAAAAGACTTTGTTATATTTTACTTTATTCACATCATGACTCATTGTGCAAAATTTTACACTTTTTAGATCGTGTGTTGCGGAGTTAACTTAATTTTCTTCTGTGTCTATTATTATCGTTGTTCTTGTTATTATGGGCATTCTTTATAATTTGAAGAAATCAGTTATTTGTTTTTCTACTTAATGTTTGTCTGTTCTAAGGTGCCTTCTTAAATTATTATCATTATTATTTGTTTTGTTTTGTTATCATTGCCATTATCTGAATACATTATTTATTTTAAAAGTTGAAAAGGTGTTGGATGTTCATTGTTCTCTGTTCGTCTGCCTGTCTGCATTGTCTCTATTTCTCTCTGATTATTCAATTTTGTCACTCTCTCCTTCCCTTCGTCTCTCATCCTTCTCTCTCTTCCTCCCTTCCTCTCCCCTTGTTCTCTCTCCTTCTCTCTCTCATTCTGTCCCCCCTTCGTTCTCTCTCCCTCCCTACCCCCCTCGTTCTCTCTCCCTTCCTCTCTCTTTCTCCCCTCTTCGTTCTCTCTCCTTCTCTCTTCCTCCCTTTCTTCAAAGATTACAAGGGAGATATGGGCGCTAACAAGTCTTATTCCATTCCCGAGTAAAGAAAAAAAGAAAGAAAGAAAAAAAGAAAGAAAATAAAAGAAAGAAAATAAAAGAAAGAAAAAAAAAGAAAAAAAAAGAAAAAAAGAAAGAAAAAAAGAAAGAAGAAAAGACGAAGAATAATAGAAAGAAAGAAAAAAAGAAAGAAAAAAAGAAAATAAAAGAAAAAAAGAAAGAAAGAAAAAAGAAAGAAAGAAAAAGAAAGAAAGAAAAGAAAGAAAGAAAAAAAAGAAAAAAGAAAGAAAATAAAAGAAAGAAAAAAAAGAAAAAAAAAAAAAAAGAAAGAAAGAAAAGAAAGACAGAAAAGGCTATACATACATGAACAAGAAAAAAAAAAAATCCTTGTGTGCAAATGTAAATGAAAGAAAGAAAAAAGAAAGAAAAAAAGAAAGAAAGAAAAAAAGAAAGAAAGAAAAAAAGAGAGAAAGAAAAGGCTACACATACATGAACAAGAAAAAAAAAAATCCTTGAACGCAAATGTTAAAGAGAAGTTATGGTTGAAGATCACGTGATTTCTCTTCGGTTAAATTTTTATTTTCCTTTTAATGTAAAAGATATGATAAAAGATGTACTGGCAATTACGAATGTTTCCGTGGGGTAGAACGCACGCACACGCAAGCAGACACACGCACATACACGCACCCTTCCCCTAACGCACACAAACACACACACAGGGACAAACAGACACGCAGACACATTCATATCACACTTTCTGCATAATTGTCGATTACATTATCTTTTTTCTTTCTTTTTTTTATCACACATTCTGTTTCTTTTTCTCTGGTATTCCTTCTTTCGTAAGAGATGGAAAGACTAAAGAGTAAGAGATTGTGCCAAAAA
The DNA here is from genome assembly GCF_042767895.1 of Penaeus vannamei. Lineage (NCBI taxonomy): Eukaryota > Metazoa > Arthropoda > Malacostraca > Decapoda > Penaeidae > Penaeus > Penaeus vannamei. The sequence continues at coordinate 3,801,844 of NC_091556.1, read as the reverse complement.
AGGAAAAAAGAGGAAGAAAAGGTATAAACAGTAAAGAAAGAAAAATAGAAAAATGAAAATAATGATAATAATGATGATAGTAATGATACTGATAACGATACTAATAACGATAATTATAATAATGATAATTCTAACAATGATAAAAATCAATAGCAATAATAATAATGATAATGAAAACAGTAATAATAACAATAATAATGATAACAATGATGAATATAATGATAATAATGATAACAACAACAACAATAATAATAATAATAATAATAACAATAATAACAGTAACAATAACAACAATATAAGTATGCCATTTTATCCAAAATCAAGAGAATGAAACAGCTCTTATCACAATCTCATTCCAGATTACTTGATGATTAAAACGATGATAAGAGAGATAAGACACATAAGAAGAAGACTTTAATGATACCTTAGGCGATGTCTGTGTAACTGTTTTAGAAGGGAATAAAGATGGGGAATGATAACGAAAGAAAGGAAGAAAGACAGAAAGAGAGAGAGAGAGAGAGAGAGAGAGAGGAAGAGAGAAAGAGAGAGAGAGAGAGAAAGAGAGACGGAAAGAGAGAGAGAAAGAGAGTAAGAAAGAAAAAAGAGAGAGAGAAAGAAAGAAAGCAAGAAAGAAAGAAAGAAAGAAATAAAGAAAGAAAAAAAGAAAAAAAAGAAAGAAAGAGAAAAGAAAGAAAAAAAGAAAGAAAGAGAAACAGCGGTGGTGACTCATACACGATACGAAAGAGGGTGAAGAAAAGGGAAAGAGAGAAAGGGGAGAACGAAGGTAGGGAAAGGGAGTAAGGAGAAGGAATAGGTAGAGGAAGGAGAGGAAGGAAAGAGAGAAAGGGGGGAAAAGATAGAAAAAGGGAGTGGAGAGGAGGAATAAGATAAAGGAGAGGAAGGGGAAAAAAAGAGAGAGAGGAAGGAAAAAGGAAAGAGAAAAAGGGAAAAAACAAAATGGAGAAAAAGAGAATGGGGAAAAAGGAATAAAATGATAGAGGGAAGAAGGATAACAAAGAGAAAAGGGGGAGGGAGAAAGAAAAGAAAGAAAAGGAATAGGAAAGGAGGAATAAGAAGATGGAGGAGAGGAAAAAATAAATAGAGGAAAGAAAGAGGAAGAGAAAAAAAGGAAAGAGTTAAAAGTAGGAAAAAAGGGAAGAAGGGAAAAAAAGGAATAAAAAGATGGAGGAGAAGGGAAAATAAAGAAGAAGGAAAAGGAAAGAAAAAAAGGAAGTGAGGACGAAAAGTATACGAAAAAGGAAGTGAGGAAGAGGAATAGAAATATACAAGTAAGAACAGGAAAGAAGAAAAATGTAAGAAGAAAGGGAGAAGAGAAAGAGAAAACGGACGAAAAGCAGAAAAAGGGAATTAGGGAAGCTAAAAAGAAGATGGAAGAGAGGAAGGATGAAAAGGGAAGGAGAGAGAAAGAGAAAAAGGAAAAAAACAACAACAGAAAGTAGAAAGTGGTGACTGGGATGGAGAAATAAAATGATGGAGAAGAAAAAAGAAAGAAAAAAATGGAGGAGATAAAAGAAAAGAAACAAGAAACAAAGAAAGAAGAATGGAAGAAAAAAAATCGAAATGAAAACTTAAAAAACAGAAAAAAGGAATAAGGGAAAACAAATAAGAATACAAGAGAAGCAAAAATAAAAAGGGACAATGGAGGTTAGAAATAGAAAAATAGGAATAAAGGAAAACAAATAAGAAGATACAAGGGAAGAAAAAAACAAAAGGGAAAAAAATAAAAAATAGAAAAATAGGAATAAAGGAAAACAAATAAGAAGTCAAGATAAGCAAAAACAAAAGGGAAAAAGATTAAAAAATAAAAGAAAGGACTAAGAGAAAACAAATAAGAAGACAAGAGAAAATACAATAAAAAGGGAAAGGGAAATAAAAAGAAAAAAAAAGAAAAATAGGAATAAGGGAAAAACAAATAAGAATACAAGAGAAAGGGAAAAAGACGGAAAAACAAGGTGATAAAATGGAAGAAAAAAGTGAAAGTGAAAATAAAATAAAAAAAATAGGAATAAGGGAAAAACAAATAAGAATACAAGAGAAGAAAAAACAAGGGGAAAAACAGAGGGATAAAATGGAAGAAAAAAGTGAAAATGAAAAAAAAAGAAAAATGGGAATCAGGGAAAAACAAGTAAGAATTCAAGAGAAGAAAAAACAAGGGGATAAAATGGAAGAAAAAAGCGAAAATGAAAAAAAATAAAAAATAAAAAATAAAAGAAAATAGGAATAAGGGAAAAACAAATAAGAATACAAAAGAAGGAAAAAAGGGTAAAAACAAGGGATAAAATGGAAGAAAAAAGTGAAAGTGAAAATAAAATAAAAAAATAGAAAAAATAGGAATAAGGGAAAATCAAATGAGAATACAAGAGAAGGGAAAAAAGGCGCAAAAACAAGGGGATAAAATGGAAGAAAAAAGCGAAAGTGAAAAAAAAAGAATAAGGGAAAAACAAGTAAGAATACAAGAGAAGGAAAAAAGGCGGAAAAACAAGGGGAAATGGAAGAAAAAAGCGAAAAAAATAGAAAAATAGGAATAAGGGAATAAGGGAAAAACAAATAAGAAAACAAAAGAAGTTAAAAAAAAAAAAAACGAAAAAAAAACGGAGTACTTCCCGACCCGTTCTAAGGGAAAAACAAATAAGAATACAAGAGAAAAAAAACAACAAAAACGGAAAAACTGGAGTACTTCCCGACCCGTCCTGGTGCAGTGCAGAAACTTAAACGAATTGCTTAAGACGTAACGACCAGGTCAAGATGGGTCAGGTCACGCTAGGGGACCTTCACGCGCACAAGTTACGTCTCATAAGAAAGAAAGAGAAAGAGAAAGAGAAAGAGAGAAAAGAAAGAAAAAAAAGGCGAAAGAACAGAGAAAGAGAGAGAGAAAAAAAATGGCGAAATAACAGAGAAAGAGAGAGAGAAAAAAAAAGACGAAAGAACAGAGAAAGAGAGAGAGAGAAAAAAAAAAAGGTGATAGAACAGAGAAAGAGAGAGAGAGAAAAAAAGGAGAAGGAACAAAAAAACTTCATGCTTAGAACATTACTCGGATTTGCAGCAATAAACTGGGATGATTTTTAATAATCTCGGATGTGGATTAATAGTTGTGATTCGTGTGAAGTTTGTGAGTAAGTTTTTGATTTGAGTTTTATTGGGTGTGTGAGTGTGAGTAAATAAATGGAAGGGAATGGGAAGGAAAGGGGAAAAGAAGAGAAGAGAAAATAAACGAAGGAAGAAGAAAAGAAAAGAAGAGAAACAAAGGGAAGAAGGAAAGAAAAGAAACAAAGGGAAGAAGAAGAGAAAATAAGCGAAGGGAAGAAGAAAAGAAAAGAAAAGAAAAGAAACGAAGGGAAGAAGAAGAGAAAAGAAAATAAACGAAGGAAGAGCGAAAGGAAAAGTGAAGAAACAAAGAGAAGAAGAAGAGAAAAGAAAAGAAACAAAGGGAAGAGGAAAAGAAGAGAACAGAAACAAAGGGAAGAAGAAAAGAAAAGAAGAGAAGCAAAGGGAAAAAGGAAAAGAAGAGAAAAGAAACAAAAGTAAGAGAATTGGATATATAGGCAATATATATATATATATATATATATATATATATATATATATATATATATATATATATATATATATATATATATATATACATACACACACACATATATATATATATATATATATATATATATATATATATATATATATATATATATATATATAGAGAGAGAGAGAGAGAGAGAGAGAGAGAGAGAAAATAGATAGGGAATATATATCTAGAAGAGAAACAGAAAAGTAAGAACATCGTATATATAGGGTCCTAGTCTCATTCAAAGAGCAGGAGCTTAGTTAAGATGGGTGGGAGAAGGGGGGGAGGGGGGGAGGGGGTTAGTGGGCGGGGATAAAATTTCACCGTCCCGCCTCCCCCCCTCCCCCCTCTCCCCACGTCTGATGGAAAGGGACCCCCTACCCCCTCCCTAATAGGACGCCTATTAATTCCCTTTCATTCTAAATGCTTTGTAGAGAGAAAGTGAAAAATAAACTATTATAGTTTTAAAAAGATAATAAATAAACACCCCCCCCCAAAAAAAAAAAAAAAAAATAGAAGAATAGCAAATAAAAGAGAGAGAGAGAGAGAGAGAGAGGCAAGGGGGAAGGGAGAGAGAGCAAGAGAGAGAGAGAGAGAGAGAGAGCGAGCGAGAGAGAGAGAGAGAGAGAGAGTGAGCGAGAGAGAGAGAGCGAGCGAGAGAGAGAGAGAGAGAGAGAGAGAGAGAGAGAGAAAACAAAGAACCTACCCCTAGCCTCATAAGTGCCAAGCTACGCCCCTGTCAACAGACTTATTATCGTAACCGACCGCATTCACAGAAATGCAGAGCGGAGCCATGTTTCTCAGAAGCAAGTCATCTGTTCATGTTCATGTAGAACTTCCATAACAAACTGAAATCAAATGTCTTAGTGTGAACATTGAATAATGTAATGAATTCTATCGAGCTTTTCTTTCTGGTTCATGGAAGTTGTCGGCTGTTCATGAGAGTTTGGCATTTTAATGATCATTCTCCTTCGCGGGGACTGAGGACACGGCGGTCACGTGGTGTTGGTGATTTCTGAGATTAAAAAAAGAGAAAGGATATATATATGTATATATATATATATATATATATATATATATATATATATATATATATATATATATATATATATATATATATATGTATGTATATGAATATATATGCACACACACACACACACACACACACACACACACACACACACACACACACACACACACACATATATATATATGTATATATATATATATATATATATATATATATATATATATATATATATATATATATATATATATATATATATATATATATATACATACACACACACACACACACACACACACACATACACACACACACACACATATATATATATATATATATATATATATATATATATATATATATATATATATACATATATATATATATATACATATATAAATGTATATATATACATATACATATATATATATATATACATACAGACACACACACACACACACACACACACACACACACACACACACACACACACACACACACACATATATATATATATATATATATATATATATATATATATATATATATATATATATATATATATATATATATATATATATGTGTGTGTGTGTGTGTGTGTGTGTGTGTGTGTGTGTGTGTGTGTGTGTGTGTGTGTATACATGTATGTATATATATACACACATATGTATATCGCGTGTGTGTGCCTTCACCAAACGACATTTCTGGCATCGCGAGAATCGACCTCAACGCCATA
>NC_091556.1:3778998-3781498 GCF_042767895.1 Penaeus vannamei | reverse complement strand
GGGAGGGGAATATATATATATATATATATATATATATATATATATATATACATATATATATATATATATATATATATATGTATATATATATGTATGTATATATATATATATATATATATATATATATATATATATATATATATATATATATCTATATATATATATATTTATACATACATACACATACACACACACACACACACAAACACACAGACACACACACACATATGTATATATATTAATCTATACATATATACATACATACATGCATGTATGTATACACACACACAAGCACACACACACACACATATACACACACTCACACACACAGACACACACACACACACACACACACACACAGACACACACAGACACACACACACACACACACACACACACACACACACACACACACACACACACACACACACACACACACACACACACACACACACACACACACACACACACACACACACATATATATATATATATATATATATATATATATATATATATATATATATAAATAAATAAATATATATATATATATATATATATATATATATATATATATATGTATATATATGTATATATATATATATATAGAGAGAGAGAGAGAGAGAGAGAGAGAGAGAGAGAGTGAGATGAATAAATAGATGGATGGATAGGTAGAAAGATAGATATAGATATGGATAAAGATGCATATGAAGTGACATTTTAAATACACGAAAACGTGAGGAAGATAAAGCGAAAGATAGAGAGAGAGAGAAATAGAAAGAAAGAAAGAGAGAGAGAGAGAGAAATCAGTTATATCTGAAAGTAACTGCCCCACAAAAACCGTGTGAAAGAAAATCAAATCAAATCCTTTTATTTCTTTTAAATGTCAACTTTTATCGTTTCATTTTGGAAAAAGAGAACGAAAAAAACTGCGAAAAATGTTAGATAGAGAGGAATAAAAAACGTAAATGATGAAACAAAGGAAATACCGATAAAAGTGTGAGAATTTAAAAAGGAAGAAAGGAAAGGAGAAGGAGAAAGGGGAGAGAGAAGATTGAGGAGAAAGAATAAGGATGATAAGAGAAGGATTAAGAGAAATTGAATCCGAATAAAGAGGATTAGGAGGAGGGAGAAGGAAATAGAGAATGAGAACGATAAAGAATTAAAAGAGGAAGGGGAGGAAGAGAAGTAAGAGGGAGAGAACGAAAGAAGAAATGGGATGATAAGGATAAACGGGAGAAGTGAAATAACAAGGATAGATATGAGGTAAAGACGAGAAAACGGAATAAAATGTGAAAATGACAGAAGAGATAAAAAAGAAAGGAAAAGAAAAGAAAAACAGAAAAGAAAGAAAACAAATAAATATATATATATATATATATATATATATATATATATATATATATATATATATATATATATATATATATTATATATATATATATATATATATATATATATATATATATATATATATATATATATATATATATATATATATATATGTGTGTGTGTGTGTGTGTGTGTGTGTGTGTGTGTGTGTGTGTGTGTGTGTGTGTGTGTGTGTGTGTGTGTGTGTGTGTGTGTGTGTGCGTGCGTGTGTGTGCGAGTGTGTGTGTGTGTGTGTATGTGTGTGTGTGTGTGTGTGTGTGTGTGCGAGTGTGTGTGTGTGTGTGTGTGTGTGTGTAAGTATGTGTATATATGTATATATATGTATATATATACATATATATATATATATATATGTATATATATACATATATATATATATATATATATATATATATATGTTATATATAGTGTACATATACAAATATTCCTACCAAGTAGACAAACAAACAAACAAACAAAGCAAAAAAAAAAAAAAAAAAAAAAATCCACGGCATTTAAACGCCACATTTGATTTATTTAAGTCCGCCAACGTCTTAGAAAATACAGTATACATTAATATCTTTGTCACAGATCATGTAGAATGAAACCATACAGTGTAGTGTAGTGCCTGGTAACTGTTTTATGGGTGTAAATACAACACGAGACACTTTAAGTCTACTAAGTGTAAAGAGAAATCATGTGTGTCATGTAATAAAGGTTACTAGTCAGCTAGCATAATAGCCTTGGGACTAGAAGCCTATTTATACATGGTCTATATATAGACCCAAATTTTGCAATGTAAATAGCTGTATTTAGGTTTCCTCGTATATAAGCTGTTAACAAGAGTGCTAAGTAAAGAATAAACTTTAAAAGATTATGTGATTTCATTCATGTGTTTAATACTATCATTATTTCTTTTATTCAACGATTAGATATAAAGACAGCATGTTTCAAACGAATGACACACCTAAGCTAATTTATGAATGGGTAATCAGGTGGAAAAATATATTACCCACAATTCAGCGCGGGGATGTTTCATTACGAAATACCATTAGTGTCATTAACTTCAATGAAAACTAATGATCTTGCTTCTCCATTTTTCCTAACTGATACTATGTGCTATGCTCTA
>NC_091556.1:3758998-3766498 GCF_042767895.1 Penaeus vannamei | reverse complement strand
ATATATATATATATATATATATATATATATATATATATATATATATATATATACATATATATTCATATATATATATAAATATAGATATATATAAATACATACATATATACATATATTCATATATATACATATATCTATATTTATATATTCATATATAAATATATGAATGTATATATATATATATATATATATATATATATATATATATATATATATGAATACGTATATATATATATATATATATATATATATATATATATATATATATATATATATATATGTACATATATATATGTGTATATATACATACATACATATATATATATATATATATATATATATATATATATATATATATATATATATATATATATATATGAATACATATATGTGTATATATATATATATATATATATATATATATATATATATATATACATATACTTACATATATATATATATATATATATATATATATATATATATATATATATATATATATATATCACAACTTACATTCTTACTTTTACTCTATTGCTCCAACTGCCTTTCAAAAACGTCTAGTACTTTCTCCTATCGCTGCGTTTTTATTTCCATTTTTTATCGTTCAACATTTTTTTTTTCACTCAGACTACGATAAAAAAAGAACCGAAGATGATTGTGTAGAATGAAAGACTTGCTGTAGTGTCATTAACGAAAATTTATGATGAAAAATGAGCCTTATAATTTTGTCAAGCCAATAAGGTCAAGTGTGTGCTCTCTGACGCGGCGGCTCCTGATTGGTCCGTCGTGGGCTGCAGGACTCACGTGATTGGCTGAATTTTGAATCAAGGTCTTACGTGATTGGTCAATTGTTGGATCATAAAATTACGTGATTGGTTGGTCGTAGATCTCCTCAAGGTTATGCGCCATTGAAGAATCCTCATCACTATATCACCGTTATTATTGTCAATATGACTTTTAAGAATAGAAAAAAAGAAAAGAAAAAAATTAAGAAGTGATATTGCAGTCTCGTTTCTTCCGCTTCATTTACTTTTTGGACTCGCTAAGCCGCCTACGTGACTTGTTCTTCAAGTAACCTTTTGACCTACCTGTTGAAACTTTTCTTATGTTTTGGGTATATACATATTTATATTCATCTATATTCATATACATACATACACACACACACACACACACACACACACACACACACACACACACACACACACACACACACACACACATATATATATATATATATATATATATATATATATATATACATACATATATATATATATATATATATATATATATATATATATATATATATATATATACATACATATATATATATATATATATATATATATATATATATATATATATATATATATATATATATATATATATACATACATATATATATTTGCGTTTTTGCATTTCTCTTTCCTTCTCATTGCTACTCACATTTTTTTTCATTTCTTTTCTGTACCTTGTTTAATTCTCTCTCTCTCTCTCTTTTTATCTTTATCTCTATGAAGAAGAAGAAGAAAGAAGAAGAAGAAGACGAAGGAAGAAAGAAAGAATAGGAAAAAATTCAACAAAAATAACCCCAAAGAGCCCCAATGTTCCTCAAAGACCGAGAACTGTAAGAATACTGTTCCTCGTGACAGCTGAACATTCATCATGACAGCCATAATTACACTTACTCCCCTCATGACAAAGAAAAATTAGTCACATGTCCTTTAGATCTTCCCATAAGGTTGTCGTCATTTGTCAAAAGCCTTGAAAAATGATCTTTATTGCCTCCCTTCTTTTAGGCTTAATTTAGCAGGCACAATAGACCTTCTGTGGTTCAGCAAATAACAATTGTGTTCTCAATATTGACCGAACTGTCACCACATCAGATGAATAATGATGATGATATCAAGGAATACTAATTTGATTATCATAATAATATCAATGAATTCCAGTTTGATAATTATAATTATATGAATGAATGCCAGTTTAATTATCATAATGATATCAAGACATTCCAGTTTAATAATTATGATAATATCAAGGAATGCCAATTTAATTATCATAATAATATCTAGGAATTCCAGTTTGATAATCGTAATGATATCAAGAAATTCCAATTTAATAATCATGATGATATCAAGTAATGCCAGTTTAATTATCATAATAATATTAAGGAATTCCAGTTTAATAACCGTAATGATAAGAAATTCCAATTTAATAATTATGATGAATTCCAATTCAATGATTATAAAGATATCAAGTAATGCCAATTTAATTAACATAATGAAATCAAGGAATTCCAGTTTGATAATTATATTATATTCCAGTTCAATGATTTTGATATCAAGTAATGCCAATTTGATCATCCTAATGATATTAATTGATACTCATTAGATGATCATAATTAAAAAATAATATAATAATGTCCCCCTCCCTCCAGAATCAACAAGTAGATTTAACCCCCCCCCCCAAAAAAAAAAAAAAAAAAAAAAAAAAAAAAAAAAAAAAAAAAGAAAAGGAATCCGAGAATTTTTATTTTTAGGTGCAAGATAATGCCTTTTAAGTCCAAGGCTAAATACCTCCTTGAAATGGCTTGTCTTCAACAGGGTTAAGACGGAGATAATGTCTTGGCAAATAACAGGATAAGCATGCATGCATCAGTCCCCTTTTTGCATGCTTGCAGTAGTGGCTGGCAAAAAAAAAAAAAAAAAAAAAAAAAAAAAAAAAAAAAAACGTGGATGCACATGTAATTTTTTAAAATTCATCTAGTTACATATTTTAATGTTTTTTTTTCGTAATGTTTTTCTCAGTGATTGTTATTATTATGTTTGTTCTTCTTATTCGTGTTCTGAAAAGTAATATGATTATCATCACTGTTATCATTATCATCATCATTCTTCTAATCGTTATCGTTTTGTTATTATCATTATCATTATCCTTATTATTATTATTATTATTATTATTATTATTATTATTATTATTATTATTATCATTATCATTATTATCATTGTTGTTGTTGTTGTTGTTTTTGTTATTATTATTATTATCATTATTGTTATCATTGCTATTATCATTATTATTGTCAATAATCATTTTCATTATTGTTATTATCATTATCAACATTATTGCCATCTTTATCACTCATCATTGTTATTATAATTATTATTATTTTTACTGTACTGAAGATCTTGTCAACAAAACATTGCACCAACTTTTATTCCTTATGAAGCGTCTAATATAATTTCTGCGATTAAAATTTTCTTTACTAATTCTCTCTATATGAACCAAATGAACTATTATCACTATATTTTGTTCACAGATTATTATCACAGAACTATTATCAATATATTTTGTTCACAGATTATTATCACAGAACTATTATCACTATATTTTGTTCACAGATTATTATCACAGAACTATTATCACTATATTTTGTTCACAGATTATTATCACAGAACTATTATCACTATATTTTGTTCACAGATGAGAAATGTATTATTGTTTGTGGTTTAATGTGTACGCGTGTATTGTTCATTCACACTTTTATTGTGTGTGTGTTTATTGTGTGTAATTCGAGCCATGTGCGTGTGTGTTTTCGTGTGTAATTTTTTTTTGTGTGTAGTCTAGTTCCGTGTATGTCAATTACTGTTTTCTCTAAGTTAATTTATTCACGTTTTCTCATGAATTTTTATTATTGTCTTCTCTATCAGTGACCTCATTTTCGTTCTGGGAAAATTGTGATAATCTTTACGTCAACAGAAACTTTCAGAATTTCATTACACGAATAGAAGAAAAATGCGAGAAATTACAAAAAAAAAAAAAAAAAAAAAAAAAAAAAAAAATATGTGCTTAAAAAATCTATACAGATAGATGGTTAGATAGACTAATGGACTGACTGTGGAATAGATACATAGGAGGCACATGTCTGTTTATCTGTCTGTCTATCCACCCTCTCGTCTATCTACCTTTTTATCTATCTGTCTATCTATCTACACATTTTTTGTAACTATATATCAGCCTGTCTACCTGTTTATCTATCAGTAAATCTATAATTCATATGGTATTTGAAGACCCCTTACTAATTAATGTATACATACATATATATATATATATATATATATATATATATATATATATATATATGTATATATATATATATATTTCTCTCTCTCTCTCTCCCTCTCTCTCTCTCTCTCTCTCTCTCTCTCTCTCGCTCTCTCTCTCTCTCTCTCTCTCTCTCTCTCTCTCTCTCTCTCTCTCTCTCTTTCTCTGTCTCTGTCTCTGTCTCTGTCTCTGTCTCTGTCTCTCTCTCTCTCTCTCTCTCTCTCTCTCTCTCTCTCTCTCTCTCTCTCTTCTTTACTTTTTTTTAAAGATTTTATTTTCTTTCTTTTTCCTTTTTCTTATTTGGCAAACACTATGCAAGGCTTACCTGTTTCAGCTTGAAATTGCTATCAGATATGCTTATAGCCACTATTCGCACTCAAGTTTTCTGTGGGTTTTAAGCAATGTTGCAAAATCATTCTGCTTGCGGGAGAACTGAAGTGCAAGGGTTCAGTTGCCATCGTGCAAAATTTGTTAATGAAATAAAATCCGGAAATCGGTTTCGCACAATGAATATAAATGCAAAAAAAAGAAAAAAAAGAAAAAAAATGTTTTATGAATATAGAGCTTAACCAAGGTTTATAAATTAGTTGAGAAAACGTAATAGAAGAACGAAAAAAGGAAGAGGAAGAGGAGAAGGAAGGAAAGGGGATGATGATGAAAATAAGGAGAACAAAGAGAATGATAAATAAACAGAACGAAGAAAAAAAAAAAAAAGACTTTTGAAACGAAATACCTGGAGGTTAAACATGAAAAAAAATACAAATGTGAAAATACAATATACTCGAATACAACAACAACAAAAAATCCAAAACATACAATAATAATGTGAAAATACAATATACTCGAATACAACAACAACAAAAAATCCAAAACATACAATAATAATGTGAAAATACAATATACTCGAATACAACAACAACAACAAAAAATCCAAAACATACAATAATAATGTGAAAATACAATATACTCGAATACAACAACAACAAAAAATCCAAAACATACAATAATAATGTGAAAATACAATATACTCGAATACAACAACAACAAAAAATCCAAAACATACAATAATAATGTGAAAATACAATATACTCGAATACAACAACAAATCAAATACATACAACACACAAGCTTCACACCACACCTACAATAAATACAACGAAATACACACCCCACCTACAATACATACAGCTCACACAATACACACAAACAGAACCCATGAACACAAATTAGAAATTCCAAAACTTGCTCACACACACACTCAAATTACTCACACACACACACTCAAATTACTCACACACACACACTCAAATTACTCACACACACACACTCAAATTACTCACACACACACACTCAAATTACTCACACACACACACTCAAATTACTCACACACACACACTCAAATTACTCACACACACACACTCAAATTAACTCACACACACACACTCAAATTATCTCACACACACACACTCAAATTACTCACACACACACTCAAATTACTCATACCCACGCACTCAAATTACTCACACACACACACTCAAATTACTCACACACACACTCAAATTACTCACACACACACTCAAATTACTCACACACACACACACTCAAATTACTCAAACACACACTCAAATTACTCAAACACACACTCAAATGACTCACACACACACTCAAATTACTCACACACACACTCTCAAATTACTCACACACACACACTTAAATTACTCACACACACACACACACACAAATTACTCACACACACACACACACTCAAATTACTCACATACACACTCAAATGACTCACACACACACTCAAATTAACTCACACACACACACACTCAAATTACTCACAAACACACTCAAATTACTCACGCACACACTCAAATTACTCACACACACACGCTCAAATTAACTCACACACACACACTCAAATTATCTCACACACACACACTCAAATTACTCACACACACACTCAAATTACTCATACCCACGCACTCAAATTACTCACACACACACACTCAAATTACTCACACACACACACTCAAATTACTCACACACACACACTCAAATTACTCACACACACACACACTCAAATTACTCAAACACACACTCAAATTACTCACACACACACTCAAATGACTCACACACACACTCAAATTACTCACACACACACTCTCAAATTACTCACACACACACACTTAAATTACTCACACACACACACACACACACAAATTACTCACACACACACACACACTCAAATTACTCACATACACACTCAAATGACTCACACACACACTCAAATTAACTCACACACACACACACTCAAATTACTCACAAACACACTCAAATTACTCACGCACACACACTCAAACAACCTTGCGTTTCATAATCCAACTTGCTCAAGGTCACACATGCAATTGCTCTCATCATGAACACTGTCGGGATAATAAGAAGGTGTAGAGCAGTGTTCAGGCAACGGCAGGTCACGCGTGTACATAAAGCGTTGTGTACGTGTGCAAATTAGAGTGTACACAGAGTTCTATGATGCACTTGTGAGTTCAGACAACGTGGAAATGAATATGTATTTTTTTTTATGATTGTTAAGTATTGTTCATTATGATGCTTATACTTCTTTTTCATAATGAGAAATGTGTGTACATACATATATACATGTATATATATATGTATACACACACACACATATAGATATATGTATGTATGTATATATGTATACACACACACACACACACACACACACACACACACACACACACGTATATGTATATATATGTGTGTGTATTTATGTATATATGTATATACATATCTTAATATGCATATATGCACTATGCTTACCATGCCCTGGGTGTCATGCGTGCCAGAGAGGCGTCACAAGCGGCCGACATGACACACACACACCGCGAGTTCCGGTCATGTGCCGAGGTCTTTACCGACAAGACTTTCTCTCCACATTCACTCTAGTTTCGGTTTCCCAGCCCCACTCCCGGCTCTCTGGAGGTCGCTCACATCTTGGGTCGTATTTCCTTTCTTCTTCTCCTTTCTCTCGCTGCTCTTTTCTTCCTCTTCCTCCGTCGCTGCGGGTTTGTTTGTGTGTTTGTTCTCTGGTTCTGTGTCTGTTTCTCGGTGTGTCTGTGTCTGTGTAATTGTTTCTTTATTTGTGTGTCTGTCTCTCTGTTTCTGTCTGTCTTTCTCTCTGCCTCTCTCTCTCTCTGTCTCTCTTTCCCTCCCTCCCCCCCCTCTCTCTGTTTGTGTCACTTTGTCTCGCTCTGTTTCCCTGCCCCCTCTCTCTCACTCTACCCCCCCCCCTTCTCTCTCTCTCTCTCTCTCTCTCTCTCTGTCTCTGTCTCTCTCTCTCTCTCTCTCTCTCTCTCTCTCTCT
>NC_091556.1:3738998-3746498 GCF_042767895.1 Penaeus vannamei | reverse complement strand
CTTCCTTTCTCATTCACTTTCATCCATAATATCTCTATCCATTTTCTATTTTTTGTTCGTTATTTCCTTCGTTGTTTACTTTTATGAAAAGAGGGACAAGGAGAACGAGAAGGAGGAGGAAGAGGAAGGGGAAAAGAGTAAGGAAGGGGTAGAAGAGAAGGAAGAGAAGGAGAAGAAGGTGGGAAGATAGGAGGAGTAAATGAGGATGGGGAGAAAGACAAGGAAGACGGGGAAAAGGAGGAATAGAAAAATAATAAGGAGGGGGGGGGGGAAGGAAGAGAAGAAGTAGGTTGGAAGATAGGAAGAGTAAGAGGAGAAGGAAGAGGAAGACAAGGAAGACGAGGAGGAAGAAGAAAATGATAAAGAAGGAAGAGGGAAGAGGAGGAAGCGGAGTAGGAGGAAAGGAAGATGGGAAAAGAGGTAGAAAAAATAAAAGGAGGGCGAGAAGGATAAGAAAGAGGAGGAAGAGGAGGTGGAAATGAATGAGGAGGAAGTTGAGGAGAAGGAGAATGGAAAAGAAGAGGGAGAGGAAAGGAAATGGAATGGGGAGGAAAAGGTGATCATTTTTCGAATAAGAAGTAATGAAGAAGAGCAAGATTGAGGAAAAAGAGGATAATAATGAGGAAGAATGAGAGAAGCAAAAGAAGGAAGGCGGAGGAATGGAAACACACACACACACACAACACACCCGCACACACAAACAAACACACACACAAACACCCACACGCAAACACACTCACACACACACACACTCACCCACCCCCACAAACACACACCCACACATGCATATCCATTCCCACGTATATCTCCATGTATATATATATGTATGTGCGTACACGTGCCCCGTGCGTAAAAATTCAGGAAACTTCCAACCCCCTCCCCCCCCCCCCCAAAAAAAAAAAGAAAATCGAATCAGAAGACACACGTGTTCGGGCTTAATCAATTCCGAATGTTGCTCTAAACTGCATGCAACGCGAGAGGTCGTCGCCGGTTGCAAGAAGACGAGGATGACGTCAGCAACTAAGCATTAATTTAAGACACGGATAATTTGGATGAATGGAAATGGACAGAAGGACGAGAAGAAAAGTGGAGAAGTGAGGAGGAGGAAGAGAATGAGGGAGGGGTGGAGGGTGAGGGAGAGGGTGAGAGTGAGGGAGATAGAGAGATAGAGAGATAGATAGATAGATAGATAGAGAGAGAGAGGAGGAAGGGAGGGAGAGAGAGAGGGGGGGGAGGAAGAGAGAGAGAGAGAGAGGGGGGAGGAAGGGAGAGAGAGAGAGAGAGAGAGAGAGAGAGAGAGAGAGAGAGAGAGAGAGAGAGAGAGAGAGAGAGAGAGAGAGAGAGAGAGAGAGAGAGAGAGAAAGAGAGAGAGAGAAAGAGAGAGAGGGATAGAATGGGAGAGAAGAGAAGAGAAGAAAGTGGAAATGGAAAGAAAAAAAATATAATTGGCACACGCAAGAAGGCAAAGACAAAAGACAAAGAAAGCGAAAGTTGACAAACAAAATAAGAAAATAATCGAGACAGTGAACGAAAGGGGAAGAGGGAGAAAGACAATGAAATACGAAACAGCCATGTTGATAAAGAATGTTATAGCTGATAGACAAACAGAGAAAGGAGAAAATTGGGAAACAATCATAAGAAAAGGACGAAAACAAACAAACAAAAAAGATAAAGAAATATGAAGGAAGAATGAAAGGAAAGAGGGATAAGAAAATAATAATAATGATAACAATAATAATAGCAATAATAATAATGATAATGATAACAGCAACAATAATGGTACTAATAATAATGATAATGGGAATAACAATAATAACAGTGGTGATAATAATAATAAAAGACAAAGAGAGAGAGAGAGGTCGAGGATCCCATAAGCTCACTGCCAGGACCTCTGTGGCTCCTTCTCCGCCAGCCGACAGACGACCACTGAACACGGCACCGGCACATACCTCGACAATTGACCCACGACCAAAATCACAGAGCTCGTATCCCATTATATTCCCCCCCCCCCCCCCGTAAAGATCTTCGTTCGTGGCAGAGGAAGGAGGATAAAGTAGTGGTCTTTCGGTGTAGATAGAATAAGGGGGAGGGGGGGGGGGAGGGGGTCACTCGTAATTTTTTGTTTTTTGTTTTTTTTTTTGTTATGGAATATTTCGATTTTTTTTTAACATTTTGATTACAAAAAATATTCTCCGGTCATCTTATCGGATTTATTTCCAACTTATCTATTCATGTGTTTTGGGAGAATGGATGAACATTTGACAATTTCTCTTTAAGGGATACGAAAAAAAAAGTGTTTAGGTAGTAAAACCCATAAGAGTTTTTTTCCTTTGCTCTTAGACAAGGAACACTACAACCAGTGAGTTATGTGTCTATTCGTTATTGTTCAACTAGAATTCAAGATTATCTCACGGAAGTGTCAATGGAAATATAAGTGAAAAGAAAAAAAATCATTAAAACGTTATCCTACAAAGTTTCCCGTTTTCTGTGATATTTACTGTCCCTCCGTTTTCTGTAACACGTGACAGCCGAAAAAGTTACCAAATCTTTTTTAAAGAAAGAAAGAAAAAAAAGAGAGCTATTAACATGCAAAAAAGAATAGACCGAATAAAAGAAGGAAAGAAAAACGCCAATTATAGTTGCAATATCCTGCTGGTCCTTAAATACATCCCAGGAAGTTGTAAATTTCAGAGACCGATATATCATCCGTGGTGAGTTGCCATTTAGTCTCAATACCAAGAATTTCTCTTGATTTACAGGACGTATTTATGAACAGAATCCAGGTGAAGATTGTGATTACAGCACTTTATATCTGCCTTTGGGACGTCGCCTTGGAGGAGGAGAAACAATTTTCAACGATGGCGCACTTAACACGCACGCGCACACACACACACTCGTATAAACACACACACAAACATAAGCCTACATGCTTGTAAAACACACACACACACACACACACACACACACACACACACACACACGCGCGCGCGCGCGCACACATACACACACACACACACACACACACACACACACACACACACACACACTAACACTAAAACATGCAATTCCATGAAATTGAAGTAACCAGTGCCAGCTAAAATTAAGAAAATTTTCAAAAGAAGAAGAAGAAGAAGGAGAAGAAGAAGAAGAAGAAGAAGAAGAAGAAAAAAAAAGAAAACGGTGATTCACTTTTTTTTCTTTTTTCCTCTGTTTATTTTCCAAATATATCCCCTCCCTTTGACCTCTCTTTTGTCTTTCTAATTCAACAAAAATAATGATGATAATGATATTAGAAATAATGTTAATGGTGAGAATGTTAATAGAATAATGATAATAGTAATGGACGATAATGACAATCATGATGATGATGATAATGATGGTAGTAGTAATGATAAAAATGAAAATGACAACAATAAAAATAATGTGATAATAGTAATGATAATAGTAATAATGATAATAGTAATAAGAAGATAATGATAACAATGGTAATGATAATGATAATGAAAATAAAAATTATAATGATAATGATCATGACAGATATAATACCGATAATGATGATGGAAATAATGATAATAGTAATTATGATAAATAATAGCACTACTGATGATGATGATATGATAATGACATACATGCGCCAATTTTGGTAAGATAATAATAATGATAATAATAACAATGATAATGATAATAGTAATAATAATAATAATAATAATAATAATAATAGTAATAATGATAATATTGATAGTGATAATAATAATAATGATGATAATAATAAAGATAATAATAATAATAATAATGATAATAATAATTATAATAATAATGATGTTGATAATAATGGTAATGGTATTGAGTAGTAATACTAATGATAGTTATGATAATGATAATAATGATAATAACAATAATAATAACAATGATAATGATACTGATCTTAATAACAAAATATCTATCTCAAATAATGACAACAACAACAAAACAACCAGGCTTCCAGTTCTTTAAATAAGAAAAAAAATAATAATAGATAATAAAATATATAAATAGATATATAATAAAATAATAATGAAAAACAACCACAAAAAAACAAAACCAAAGTCCCTGCAGAGAGAACCTCGGATTCGAAGCGACCACACGCGTGACGTCACCGGCATGGCTCGTGTCACCCGAACAGCTTCTGTCAGTGCATGACCGCTTTGGCAGAGGTTCTTTTGATGTTGCGGCCTCTGGTTCTTCGTAAAACCTTTGTAAATTGAGACTTTATTGAATAGCCTGACCGGGCATGGGGGGCGAGGGGGGATGAGGGGGGAGGGGGGAGGATATGGTTTATGTTCAATGGCGGAAACAAAATAAATTTTCGATGTATTAGCCGAAAGCCTGTGGTTATTTTTGGGAAGCTGGTTAAGAAGAGAGAGAGTTACGAGTAAGAGAGGAAGGTTGTGGAGGTATTTTCACGCGGCTTCTTCTTCTTTTCTTCTTTTTTCTTCAGCTTATTCCCATTTCTATATGGGGTCACTGTTCCTCGCTAGCCTCTTCCATCTTGCTCTGTCCATTGCATCTTCCCTTCTGAGTCCCTCGTCTTCCAGATCTTCTTTTAGCCTGTCCCTCCAACTTAACTTGGGAGCGGGAGATAAACATGCACGTACGTTTCCATATATTCTGGGTCATTTTCGAAGAGACTAGAAGCAACTAGAAGCCCACAGAGAACGCATACCTCCGCCAAGGCAACAGGGTCACTGATGCATTAACAAATATATTAAAAAAATCACGCACTGAAGATTTACATTAAAATCACCTTTATCAAGTGCACAAGTAACGTCCAAACTTAAATTAATGGAATTTTTCGGCTAAGTCACACCTCTGGTAATAAATTCAGAAAAAAAAATTGATTCATAACTGTTAACCAACGAACAAATCAAAGCTGCCAAGAACCAAACCTTGATGGAGCTAATTGTCCATTTCATACAATTCCAAACTTTGGAATCATAATAAACTTTATGTCCAGGTATAAGATTTCACAGATAGACCATATAGATCAAGCAAAGAAACTATCTATCTATCTCACTCTCGCATATTATTTATTACTAATACGAGAAACTATTACAAACCGCAGTTGGTAACCACAAACAAACACATACAAACACACACACACACACACACACACACACACACACACAAACACAAACACACACACACACAAACACAAACACACACACACACACACACAAACACAAACACCCACACCCACACACACACCCACATACACACACACACACACACACACACACACACACACACACACACACATATCCATTACCATGTACGTCCCTGGTAAATTACGAAGGGGTAACTCACCTGAATACCACTGGACACCGAATATTCGTACCCCCGTAGCAGAACCACAATTAGTGTATCCTTTATGTACAATTTCCGGGACATAAACCCACTTCTGGCCAGTAAAAGGAAGACTTTTTGGTCTCTAATTGTTCCTGAGCCTCAAATTACAGCTACCGTTATATGTCGTTCATGTGTGTAGTATGGCCTTGGTTATGTATATGGAAAGGAGGGTGCGTAGTTCTTAAGAAATTCCATTGTATATGTAACATTTCCCAAGAAGGAGGCCTACTGACCATCTATATAAAGGTCATGTGTATTTTTAGACCTACGTGGGATTATGTGGAAATATATCATATGATTGATTGCCCTCATAGAATGGATACAGAGGGGGACGATGCTAAGGCGATAACCTCGCTATAACGGAAGCCTTGACTGACGAAGAGCTCTTAAGCAAAGAAGAAAAATATGTGCTCTCAATATTTTCTTGAGCATAATTATCATCCACGCCTCCTTAATTTGACCTCAATCCTATTGGTAACCTCGCTATAACGGAAGCCTTGACTGACGAAGAGCTCTTAAGCAAAGAAGAAAAATATGTGCTCTCAATATTTTCTTGAGCGTTATTACCATTCACGCCTCCTTAATTTGACCTCAATCCTATTGGTAACCTCGCTATAACGGAAGCCTTGACTGACGAAGAGCTCTTAAGCAAAGAAGAAAAATATGTGCTCTCAATATTTTCTTGAGCATAATTACCATTCACGCCTCCTTAATTTGACCTCAATCCTCTTCATTAATATTTTCATTTTATTTCACTGGGCTCTTGATAGTGTAAGAGTGCCATCAACATTGCAACAGACAAACAAACAAAAAAACTGTTCATTCCCTTTTTGATCGCATACATGGACTCCGTTTTGTGTTTGTGTTTGTTTCTCTATTAGTGTATGTAGCTTCATTATGTATTTCATAACGTGTGCATATGTTATGATCGTATGTATGTTGTACATGTATAGTTGATAGTATATCATGTATTATTCAACGTCTTTCAGTATACTTACACAAATACTGAAAATATGTGCAAATTTAAATGACGTATTATGAATAAAGACCCAATGATTACTAATACAGGGATAAAATGTCATACAAATTAATGAATAACGAAATAAAAAAATGGAAAGAAGTGAGACAGGCGAGAAAGGGAAACCAAACCACAAAACAGAAAGAAACACAGAAATAAAACAACCGAAAGAATGAAAGAATAGTAATAATAATAATGATAATAAAAAATCGACCCCATCCTCGTTACACGTCCATGCCATGTATTCAAGAGATTTTACATATGGATGGCATGCATATAACCCCCCCCCCCCCCCGTGCATTTTCACGCCTTGAACTAAAGCCCCAATTCACGAAGACTGATCCCTGGGTTTAAGACATGACGTAGGGTTTTCGATCCCGCTGTATATCACGTCGAGATGCGGGTATGTTACGCCCTGCTCAAGTCGTGAATCTTCGCTGTACACTATGGTTGGTGGGGGTGTTTGTGTGTGTGGGGGGGGGGGGGTCGTAAGTCTCGTCTTGGCGGAGTTAGGGGCCCAGGTGGGGGGAGCGGAGAGATTTTGGGGGTCCGCTTGGGGGTGTTCCTGGGGCCGGTTTGGGGGAATGAGGAGGACTGGAGGTCTAGGAGAAGAGTTTAAACGTTTTATGGAAGAGGGTCTGAGACTGAGAATGGGTCCATGGGGGGGGGGGGGACGATGGTGGGTAGGTCTGGGGAAAGAGGCATGTAAATATTCTTAATAATAAATAGATAAATAAATAAAATAAATAAATAAATAATATAATAAATAAATAATAAATAAACAAATAAATTAAATAAATAAATAATAAATAAACAAATAAATTAAATAAATAAATTAATTAAATAAATATTTTGGAAGAGGTCTGAGGGTGGAGTCTATGTGTTGTAGGCGGGATAGAGGCGGCCTGAGGATGAGTTTTAGGATGGCTGTAGGTGCAATGGGTCTAGGAGAAAGGGCTAAAGGCCTGAGGAGAGTCTGGGGGCTGAGAAAGAGTCTTAAACTTGGGAATGGTCTAGGAGTCTGGAAAGGAAGAATCTAGAGGGTGAGGAAGACACTCAGGGTAGAGCAGGGAGACTGAGGAGTCTGGAGAGAAGGG
>NC_091556.1:3703998-3713998 GCF_042767895.1 Penaeus vannamei | reverse complement strand
TCCTCCAATTTCCCTAATTCGGGACTCCACTGAACTAAGCGTGAGTGATTGGCAATTGAAGGCAAGTCGGGTTTAGCCTTGAGGTGATTGAGCGACAGCGCGGGAGACCCAATCCCGTGTCTCCGCAGGTCGTCCGACTAGGCTCAGTCACGCGCCAACTCTCGTCGGGTGAAGGTACACGCGCTCGCGTCCCGGCCCGTCGGCGGTCACCTGTGTCTCGAAACGGGGCGGAAAACGCGTCGGAAATGTGAATCGAGCGAAGGAGGATCGTGCTGTGTGTTGTGATATTTCCGCGGGAATGACTCGACGACTGAAAGAGCCTCGGCGGGAGGATTGGAGTGAATCATTGACAGTTTTATAGCGATGGGATATGGATCGGACAAGTTTGCCGCCGCGAGTGTGTGGCCGTGCGAGGATATTTTTCTTGAATATTCGCCGAGGATCTGAATGAAATGGGAGAGAGACGTCAACCGAAACGCAGACAGAACCGGCAGACAAAGTGAGAGAATGAGAGATATAGAGAGAAAGACGAGAGCGAATGAAAATCCACACCACAGGACCACGTGAAGAAAACCCACCATTACGGAAACGTGACAGAAATGAAAGAAGAAAGAGAAGGAGAAAATAAGCAAAGCAAAATTCAGAACACTAAAGCGTGTATATGCCTTTAATTCCCCATTTTATTTCTCTCCACGAGGGAAATACTGTAGTCCAAGGCAACTTATACCACGACTGCCACACGCACCCGGGGGTAGGCAAGCGCGGGCAGGCGAGAGGGGGGCGGTGGGGGGGGGGGGAGGGTTACTACTACCCGTGTGTTATGGTTACAGTAACCCGTGTGGGCGGCCCAACTACCCCACGACGCCGACCCATAAATTATTGCCTCTGACATTCACGGGAAGTGGCGCTTGTTAGGACCAATCCCAAACCGGCATTTAGCTCAGGCATAATAATACTTGTGGAAAGGTATGAATGAGAACGAATATCTTCACAATACAAGAGATGTATTTGACCGGTTTCGATTATATCTTCGTCAGAAATACATGTATTTATGACGAAGATATAATCGAAACCGGTCAAATACATCTCTTGTATTGTGAAGATATTCGTTCTCATTCATACCTTTCCACATTTGTCAACATGAATACGGTTCATAATAACACTTACCCTAACGGCCTGCTACGTCGCGAATGAATAATAAGGGAAACGAGGCTTACCTTCTGTCTCTCACCTGTTCTCGAGAACACTCACTTACTCATATTCATTGGGTGTCTTTAGCTCTCACGACAGAACACACTCACAGGCCACGACCTTCTCGGAAATGATTTGAATAATTCATTTCAAATTCCACACCTTCTGCGATAACTCGATGGCCTGGGGGGGGGGGGGGGGAGGCGTCTCATCCTGTTGTTTGTATTTGAAGAATTAATTTGATTAGAGATTGTATTGGGAAAGTTTCTTGATGATTATGATAACTAGGAAGAATACCACGAACGGAGACGAAACCCGGTAAAAGATATGGTGTTTAAGTTTTTATTCATAACTTTTTCGCAGACTTGTAAGGACTGTTAAGAAGTAACTGTAAAGTAAAAATTAAATGTTGTTGTATCTAATATAAGTAAAATTATTATGGGTTGTGTGGTTATGTAGCGTGGTTCTCGATCAAATCCTGTTTCTTAAAGTTGTTGAAAATATCTGTTTATCGAATTAATTGAAAGTATTATTGAAAGCGAAAAAATACCTACCTTTTCCAAACTTGTTTTCTATAACACGAATAAGCGAAGATTAATTTTATAACTCAAAAAAATTAACAGAAATATACAATCACTTATTTTAAAAAAATCCTTGTATGATAATACTGACGCTGTCGCCAATATGATTATCAATTTATATTAAAAAAAATAATTAACGTTATCTCTACCTCATCATAATCAATTCATCCATTGTATTCTACCTCCCAATTAACTTAATGCGATCCCTCCACCCACATCGACTCGCCCTCATCACACGCCAACTAATGTCACTGTCATTTGTCATCACCATCAGCACCACCATTAATATTGTCAAGACCACCGACCCCCCCCCCCCACAAAAAAAAAATCACCCACCAAAAAAAAAAAAAAAAATCAGCCGCCCCCCCCACCAAAAAAAAAAAAAAAAAAAAAAAAAAAAATCAACGGCCTATTCAACGACCGACTTTATAATGCGAAGTACATGTCGATAACCTCTTGCAATTCTGTGCAACATGGCGAAGGTGGCGCTGCGGTTGGCTGCTTGGCAACATGACAGTAAACACTCGAGGATTTCAGCGGTAGATTTCGTGGTGGAATGTGCATATTTTTGTTGTTGTTTTCTTGTATGTTTTTTATTATTATTGTTATTATTATCATTATCATTATCATTATCATTATCATTATCGTTATCATTATCATTATCATTATCATTATCGTTATCATTATCTTTATCATTATCATTATCATTATCATTATCATCATCATCATCATCATCATCATTATCATTATCATTATCATTATCATTATCATTATCATCATCATTTTCATTATCATTATCATTATCGTTATCATCATCATCATCATCATTATCATTATTATTATTATCGGGGTCCTTGTCTTCGTTTTAATCTTTGGTAGCATTTTTATTTTCATCATTGTCATCATCATTTTCATAATCATCACTACCTTCATAATTTTCATCATGATCGTCATCATTTTCCTTATAATTACCATCATTATTCTCATGAGTCTCATCACCATCATCAGCATAATCATTATCATCATCATTCTGATCAATATCATTGCCAGTATCAACATCAATCATCATTATTTTCATGATCACCATCACTACCCATCATCACCATCATTAACACCATCACCACCATAGTCACCATCATCAGAGTCATCACCACCAATCACCATCACGAAAATGACAATGTATACGAAAGCATATATCGATTAATTATTACTCTTCAAACTACGCCTAATACAACACATACACACAAACTTTCACCTAAAGAACTAAAGCACATATTTCACAAACGCGTATTTCACAAACACGTATTTCGCAAACAATTATTTCACAAAGGCATATTTCACAAACGCATACCTCAGTAATACATATTTCATAAACAAATATTTCACAAACACACATTTCACAAACGCATATTACACAAATACATATTTCATAAACAAATATTTCACAAACATATTATTTACAAACACATATTTCACAAACATATATATCGCAAACACGTATTTTACAAAGGCATATTTCACAAAACATATATTTCACAAACACGTATTTCACAAAAAAATTCACAAACGCATAATTCCCAAATACATATTTTACAAACATATTTTTCACAAACGCATATTTCACAAATACATATTTCACAAGCACATATTTCACAAACATTAATTTCACAAACATATATTTCACAGGCACATTTCATAAACATATATTTCACAAACACATATTTAACAAGCACATATTTCACAAACATACATTTCACAAACATGTTTCGTAAACACAAATTTCTCAAATGCATATTTAACAAACACATATTTCCCAAATGCACATTTCGCAAACAAATATTAAACAAACATATATTTCACAAACACGTATTTCACAACCACATATTTCACAAACATATATTTCACAAATACATATTTAACAAACACATACTTTACAAACATACATTTCACAATCATATATTTCACAAACACGTATTTCACAAGCACATATTTCACAAACATATATTTCACAAACACTTATTTCACAAACATACATTTTACAAACACGTATTTCACAAGCACATATTTCACAAGCACATATATCACAAGCACATATTTCACAAGCACATATATCACAAGCACATATTTCACAACCACCCACCCACGCATACATACATAATTTCCTCGCATTCCCCTCGACTTAATCACGAAAAAAAACAAAAAAAAACCTGCGCCATTAACGGGAATCGAGCGCGTTCGTTTGGCTAGATAGCGATGGCAACGCAAAAAAGGCGGGAAAATTTACGAGCCAGATTCCGGCGATTCGGACAAAGGGCAAAATCCCACGTCCGTTCTGTCGCCGAGAAACGCTCGGTTTGTTTACGTGGTGTTAATGCGATTTAAAAGTCGGTTAAGATTCGTTTTGCGGTTGAATTCGAGTCCGTGAGTTAGCGGTCGTTTTAATTCGGGGGATTTGAGTTTATACGGGAAGGGTATTGTTGTTGTTGTTTTTTATATGATCATTATCATTATTACTAATATAGTTATCATTATTACTTTTGTCGTCATTGTTATCATTATTATTATTATTTGTTTATTATCATTATTACAAACATTGTCATCATTATCATCATCGTTAGTAATACTATTCATTTTTCATTACCATTATTATCATCATTGTTATCATTATTATAACTATTACGATTATTACTGGTATCAATATCATTATTGTTTTGTTTCTTATAATCATTATCATTAACATTGTAAAAAAAATAGCTAAATTCACCGGAAACTAAATCCAAGTATTTAACAAAGCCCAAATTTTTTTTAATCAGTTATTAATTTGCAAGGATTCGATATAAATCTAATGTTGGCAAGTACAGTAATCTTTTATCTATTGTTTGCGGTAAAGAGAAATTAGAGAAATAACAAGGCTTTGTTTTGCGGCCGAAGCAGCACCGCCAACGTCAGCGCTGACATTATGTATTATGCCAAGCAGAGTGAAATGGGAAGCAAATGGAATCATGATTATGCAAAATGAGTATGAAAGCACGTGCGTATGAGTATATACAAACAGAGATCTACACACACACACCTACATACATACATACATACATACATACATACATACATATATATATATATATATATATATATATATATATATATATATATATGTATGTATGTATGTATATATATATACATATATATTATATATATATGATATATATATACATATATATATATATATATATGTATATATGTATATATATAAATATAAATAAATAAATATATATATATATATATATATATATATGTATATATGCATATATATATATATATATATATATATATATATATATATATATATATATATATATATATATATATATATACATATATACATATATGTATATATATATATATATATATATATATATATATATATATATATATATATATATATATATATGTATATAAATATACACATCCACATACATCTACATACCATGCACAGCACATGCGACAGCAGCGACCGGCGCGGCATCCCCGTGCCAACGGACTCGGATTAATCACGCCCAAATGGAGCCCCGGAAGGAATAACGAAGTTCACGCTATGATTACCCAAGGTCTGCGGAAGAAAAATCCGTTCTAGACAAAAGACGTTGTGTAACTGTTATACGCTGAGTGCATGCAACGTTGTCGCTGTGGGCGTGGCTCGTAGACCCCCGCGATTTGCCGTTTTGAGGGAGAAATGGAGGGAGAATGGGCGTTGGTTGAGTTGGTTGATTGGGTAATTAATTTAATATTGAGCTGATTCGTGTTTTTATTGATATTTCGGAATAAAAGATAAATAAAGATAAGATAATAAATAAGAATAAAAGATGAAATAATAAATAAGAATAAAAGATAAAATGATAAATAAGAATAAAATATAAAATGATAAATAAGAATAAAAGATAAGATAATAAATAAGAATAAAAGATAAAATGATAAATAAGAATAAAGGATAAAATAAAAAATAAGAATAAAAGATAAGATAATAAATAAGAATAAAAGATAAAATAAAAGATGGATATATAAAAAATAGAAATCAGGGAAAAGAAAATAAATCTGGATAACTCGTGTAGGAGAAGATTGAGAAGGATTTTATGAAGGAATTTCTTAAAGAAATCTGAGGATTAGGAAAAGTCTTGTAGGCGTTGATGTCTATATATGACTAATGATATGTAGAAATATACTTCAATGTCGAAACTTTATTTTTCGTGACAGTTCTTATGATCTATGTGCGAATATGTATATATATGTACATACACACACACACACACACACACATATATATACACATCCACACACGTACACACACACACACACACAAACACACACACACACACACAAACACACACACACACACACAAACACACACACACACACAAACACACACACACACACACAAACACACACACACACACACAAACACACACACACACACAAACACACACACACACACACACACAAACACACACACAAACACACACACACACACACAAACACACACACACACACACACACACACCTGCGCGTACGTGTGAGTGGGCGCGCGCGTGGGTGTTTCCAACATCGTCATAAACGAACAAGCATTTCCGAGAATTATTATTTTACATCCGGGGCTTTAACTCACAAGAGAAATTCCTCTCGATTTTGATTGAAAGGAAAACGGATTAACATTTTCTTGAATTCACACGCACACACACACACAAAGACACACACACACACACACACACACACCTGCGCGTACGTGTGAGTGGGCGCGCGCGTGAGTGTTTCCAGCATTGCCATAAAAGAAAGCAAAAAAAAAAAAAAAAAAAAAAAAAAAAAATTAAAAATGAAAGCAAATGATGAAAGCAAAACCGATTTAACATTTTCTTGAATTCCGCTTCACAGGATACACTCAGGGCTAAGTGTTCTATGTTGGACGGAGAAATGGAAGTGCTGAGACGAGGCTGAAATAGGACGGTTAAGAGAGAGAGTTTGGCGTTAGGATAAGAACTTAGTTAAAGAGACAGACCCCAGAGAACGAAGAGACGGAAAAGCGAAAGAAAGAAAGAGAAAGAGAGAGAGAAAGAGAGAGAGGAGAGAAAAAAAAACCTCTTGACTAACCCCCGCCTTGTACCCGCACAGAGCCCCGCGGGTGTGTGGTGCCGCCCACACCACGTGGCACGCCTACCTGATGGCACGATGGGCGAGGCGCCACCCGCCCCTGCCGCCCGGCCCAACGCGGGCGTGGCGGGGGCGGGTGGCCCGGTTGGCGGCGGCGATCGCGATGCTGGTGGCCCTCGGGGTGCCAGCGAGTGCCATCGTGCCGCAGTTCTACGAGGCGGACAAGATGTCGGCGCTGAGGCTGCCGGCCGACACGCCGGTCGGGGAGATCGTCTACCGCCTGAGGGCCTCCGACGCCGACAGGAACTACCCGCTCACCTTCTCCATTGGGGGTAAGTGGGCGGCGATGGGCGAGGATGGGTGGGGATGGGCGGGGATGGGTGGGCGGGGATGGGGGGGCGGGGATGGGCGGGGATGGGTGGGCGGGAATGGGTGGGCGGGGATGGGCGGGCGGGGATGGGGGGGGCGTGTCTCTTGATATAAGGGGATATGTTGGGTAATAATAATTTAATGCATGTTACTTGGTTTTAAGGTAATATAATAATAGATACAATGTAATGTTTAGACTTTCAATATTTAAGAAGCAGCATCACATGATTATTTCAATATCTATAGAGCTGTTTGACATTAAATTATGCAATATATTTAAATGATATAAAACTATCCACTTATTTTTCCTTATGCATGGTGGACAGGAATCATCTCATCCACATAATTATGAACTTCATCAAATTTTCTTCACGACCTCTATCTCCTAATTCTTCCTTTATCCTCATCTTTTTATTCTCCCCTTCATTTCACTCCTTCGTATTCTCCGTCCATTGGTATTTTATTATATGTTTATTTTCATTTTCAAGATATTTAAATACCCCTTTTAACAATCTGATAATATATCTTATTTCTTTTTTGTATGCTCGTGGATATGATATTTTTTTTCAGATATGATGATAACAAAGCTGTAATGTTGTTGTGGAAGATGATTAATGAAGATTATAGCTATGACAGGGATAATGGTATGGTAATGGTAATGGTAATGATGATGATAATGATAATAATGCTAATGCTAATAATAAGGATGATGAATTGATGATGTTAATAATGATAATTATAATGATAATAGTAATAATGTCGACGACAAAAAATTATATGATGATAATAGTAATATTGATTATAATAATAATCATGATAATACTACTAGTACTATCAATGATAATGACAATAAAGGTAATGCTAATGCTAATAATAATAATAATAATAATAATAATAATAATAATAATAATAATAATAATAATAATAATAATAATAATAATAATAATAATAATAATAACAACAATAATAATAATAATAATAATAATAATAATAATAATAATAATAATAATAATAATAATAATAATAATAATGATGATGATAATGACAAAAATAGTAACGATAATAATGATGATAACGATAATAATGATGATAATAATAATAGTAATGATAACAACAACAGTAATGATAGTAATTATATTGATGATAGTGATGATGATTGTGATAATGATAATGATGATAATGATAATAATGATATAATAGAAATAAGAATTATTTTGATAACAATGATAAAGATAGTAATAACAATAACAGTAATAACGACGATAATAATGGTAATAACTGTAATCATAGTGTGAATAATCCTAATCATGATCATGATTAATATGATTATAACAACAATATCAATATACATAGCAATGATAATGATGATATTAATAATAATACTAATGAAAATAACGATGACAATAATTATGATGATAACAATGATCTTGCTCCTACTGCTTCATACTACTGATACTAATACAAATATTAATGATATTACTTATTTTGATATTGATACTACTAATAATACTAATTATGTTTTGATACTGATGCTGATGCGAATACTGATAATGATGATTATTGGGATTTTGATAATAACATGACAGTAATGATAATAATGATAATAGTAATGATTAGAATAGTAATATCAATAATAATGATAATAATGACAATGATAATTATAATAATGATGATAGTAATAATAATGATAATGATAATGATAATAGTAATGATAATGAAGTTGGTGATATAAGTTATGATTATGACAACAATATTGATAGTAGTAAAGAGAACTATAAGGAAGATGAAAAAAGTATCGTTTTTTTTTTTTTTTTTTTTTTTTTGGGGGGGGGGTCATTTGGAAATTTCTGATCAATATATTACCGTAATGATACCTATTTTGTATTCAAAAGGGTAAATATAATGATGATAAAGATATTGGCAGATTTGTAATAATGATAATGATAATAATGATAACAACAAAAACAAAAATAGTAATTATTGATGAAGAAAAGAAAGAAAAATAATGACATGAAGAAGAAGAAGAAAAAAAAACAACAAACAAACAAAAAAAAAGAGTTGTAAAAAGCGAGTGTAACAACAAGAACAACACCAACAAAAATAGGAATTAATGATAATGAAAAGGAAGAAAAATAATAATAAAAAAAAATCCAAAGAAAAAAACAACAACAACAAAAATAGAAATTAATGATAATGAAAAGGAAGAAAAATAATGAAAAAAAATATCCAAAGAAAAACAAGATTTATAGAAAGCGGGTTTGTGTAGGTGTTTACCAGGTGTCATTCCTTGGCAACAAATACGAGTCAAAATACACGTTCAAATTAGACGCCAGTTCCTATGCCTCACTCGTACAGGGTGATTCAAAACCTGCGGGGGGGGGGGGGTAATTTGGGCATCCATTTGTTATGATTTTTTTGTCTTTTTTTGAAAATGTTTGTCTCATTTTCGTGTTTTTCCGTATTTTTTTGGTTCTCGTTTTTTTTGCGTCTCATGGGGTGGGGTTGGGGTGAGGGGAGGGGGTGAGGAAAGGGAGAGGGTGGGGGTGAAGGGAGGGGATAGGTGGGGGTGAAGGGAGGAGGTGGGGGAGGTGAAGGGAGGGGGGGGGATGAAGTGAGGGGGGATGGTGATGGCATATGGAAGGGGGAGGGTGTGGAGGTAGGGGGAGGGTGTGGAGGTAGGAGGGGAGGGGGGTGAAGGGAGGGGGAGAAGGTGTGGAGGT
>NC_091556.1:3691498-3693998 GCF_042767895.1 Penaeus vannamei | reverse complement strand
CCACCTCCTCCACCACCTAACCACCTCCTCCACCCCCACCACCTCCACCACCTAACCACCTCCCTCCCTCCCTCCTTCAGGCATAGACCGGGACATGCTCTCCGTGAGGTCCGACAAGGACGAGTTCGGATACGTGTTCCTCCGTCAGCGGCTCAACGAGAGGAAGAATTACTCGTTCGTGGTGACGGTTTCGGACACGGACGGGGACACCACTGAAGTCATCTCCCGAATCATTCCGACGAGTGGGAGGACCCCGCTGTCGGATATCTTTCTCAGAGCCTTCCTTCTTCGGCGGACGGTGCAAGGAGGGGGAGGAATGGGGGAGGGAAGGAGAGAGGGAGGATGGGAGTGGGAAGGGGGATGGGAGGAGGTTGGAAGGAATGGGGGAGTGGAAGGGGGGGAGTTGGGGGGAGGAAATGGGGGGAGGAATGGGGGAGGGTGGAAGGACCCCGCTGTCGGATATCTTTCTCGACTTCTCCTCTTCGGCGACGGTGGAAGTTGAGTGTGAGTTGGGGAAGGAAGAGGATGGGGAGGGAATGGGGGGAGGAAGGGGGGATGGGGGAGGAAGGGGGTGGGGGTGAGGGGAAGGTGGGGAAGGAAGGGAGGAAGGGGGGAAAAGGGTGTGGGAGGACCCCGCTGTCGGACATCTTTCTTCGACTTCTCCTCTTCGGCGACGGTGAAGGAGGTGAGTTGGGGAAGGAAGAGGATGGGGAGGAATGGGGGGAGGAAGGGGGTGGGGGTGGAGGGAAGGGGGGAAGGGGAGGAATGGGGGAGGGTGGGAGGACCCCGCTGTCGGACATCTTTCTCGATTTCTCCTCTTCGGCGACGGTGAAGGAGGTGAGGAATGGGGGAGGAAGGGGAGGAATGGGGAGGAATGGGAAGGAATAGAAGGAATGGGAGGAAGGGGGGAATGGGGAGGAATCGGGGGAGGAGGGGGGGAGGAGGGGCGAGAGGGGTGGCAGGACCCCGCTGTCGGACATCTTCTCTCGATTTCTCCTTCGGCGATTGTAAGGTGAAGGAGGTGAGGGAATGGGGGGAGGAAGGGGGGGAGGAAGAAGGGGTAGGAGGTGGAATGGGGGTTGAAGGGAGGAAACGGGAGGAATGCAGGGAAAGAAAGGGGAAGGGGGAGAAAGGGGGAGAAAGGGGATGGGGGAGGGTGGGAGGACTCCCGCTGTCGGACATCTTTCTCGACTTCTCCTCTTCGGCGACGGTGAAGGAGGTGAGTTGCGAGGGAGGGGGAGAGGGGGAGGAAGGGAGGAATGGGGTGGAGTGAATGGGGGGAGGAATAGAAGGGAATGGGAGTGGGGGGAGGGAGGGGAGGGGAGGAGGGAAGGAGGAAGGGGGGAGGGAGTGGGGGGAGGAATGGGGGAGGGTGGGGAGGACCCCGGCTGTCGGACATCTCTTCTCGATCCTCTCTTCTACGGCGACGGTGAAGGAGGTGAGGAATGGAGGGAGGAAGGGGGGAGGAAGAAGGGGGAGGTGGAATGGGGGGTTGGGGAGGAACGGGAGGAATGGAGAGGGGTAGGAGGGGAGAAAGTGGGGAGGAGGGGGAGGAATGTGGGGGAGAAGGGGAGTTTTCCGCTGTCTGGACATTCTTCTTTCTCGACTTCTCTTCTTCGGCGACGGTGGGGAAGGAGGTGAGAGGAATGGAGGGAGGAAGGGGGGGAGGAAGAAGGGGGGAGGTGAATGGGGGAGGAAGGGGTGGGGGAAGGGTGGGAGGAGGGGAGAAAAGGGGGGAAGTGGGGGGAGGAATGGGGAGGGTGGAAGGGACCCCGCTGTCGGACATCTTTCTCGATTTCTCCTCTCTTCGGCGACGGTGAAGGAGGTGAGTTGGGAGGGGGGGGGGATGTGGGGAGGAAGGGGGATGGAGGAGGGAATGGGGGGATGGATGGGGAGGTGGAGAAAGGGGGGGAGGAAATGGGGGGAGTGAATGGGGGAGGGGTGGGGAGGACCCTGCTGTCGGACATCTTTCTCAGGACTTCCCCTCCTCTTCGGCGACGGTGAAGGAGGTGGAGTTGCGGGGGACGGGGGAAGAGAGAGGGGAGAAGAAGAAGGGGGGAGGTGGGAATGGGGGGATGGGGAGGAATCAGAAGTGGCTGAATGGGAGTGGGGAGGGGAGAAAGGGGGGGGAGGAAGGGGGAGGGGGAATGAATGGGGAGGAATGGGGGAGGGGGGAAGGACCTCCTGCTGTCGGATATCTTTCTCGGATTTCTCCTCTTCGGCGACGGTGAAGGAGGTGAGGAATGAAATGGGAGGAAGGGGGGATGGAGGAGGTTGGAAGGGGGGAGGGGGAGTGGAATGGGAGGAATGGGGAGGGAATGGGGGAAGGGATGGGGGTAGAAGGGGAGGGGGAAGGGGAGTGAAAATGGGGAGGGTGGAAGGACCCCTGCTGGTCGGACATCTTTCTCGATTTCTCTTCTTCGGCGACGGTGAAGGAGGTGAGTTGCGTGGAGGGAGGGGGGAGGGGGCAAGGGGAGAAAGGCGGGGGAGGAGTGGGAAG
>NC_091556.1:3681498-3686498 GCF_042767895.1 Penaeus vannamei | reverse complement strand
GTGTGTGTGTGTGTGTGTGTGTGTGTCTGTGTGTGTGTGTGTGTGTATGTGTGTGTGTATGTGTGCGTGCGTGTGTTTGTGGGTGTGTGTGTGCGTGTGTGTGTGTGTGTGTGTGTGTGTGTGTGTGTGTATGTGTGTGTGTTTATATATTTTTATATATGTATATGCATCTCTATTTGCGTGCTGGTTTGCCGTGCCATTTCCTGTATGAATTGTCAACTTTACAAACAAGCATTTTCACAGCTCTTGAAAAATATTTGTGTTACAATTTGTCAAAACGAAAATTGTAAGCCTATTTTTTTCTTTGTTTTGTGAATATCTTAACAACACGAGAAAAAATCACAACATATAATTCCAGTTGTTTATCAGGGATTATTTGAGGTCATAAAAATAACGTTATTTTTACTCAAGGTTAAAATTCATTTCAATATATATCACCCTAACTGTTGTTGTTTATGAAACATGTATAAATGTAATGATATAAAATGCAGACTAAATGGTGATACTAAATGAGAAATATGTTTTATTCATAAAAACTAGTTCTATTTTCTACTAGTTCTATTTTCTCTATCTGTATACGTATGTATGTTTATACATGTATATATGTATATGTATACAAACACTCACACACACACACACACATATACATATGTATATATATTTTGTGTATATATATGTATATTTATGTATATATAAATAAACATATATTTTCATATATATATATGTATATATATATATATATATATATATATATATATATATATATATATATATATATATACAGATACAAAACCCCATCTTCCCACCTCCTGCCGAACAGAGCCAGCCCCTACCCACCCCTCCCCCCCCCCACCACCACACTCATACATCCTTCAAAGCTGTCCATTTATCATCCGTTCCCTCGCCTCTTATCTCTCCTGGCGACGAGATGACCTTTGACCTCATCCACGGGGCTTCACACACACACACGAGGAGAGGTTTCTGTGCGACAAGTGTAGTGTGGTTCTTCCCATGATAGGATTCTTTACGGGTTTCCACTGCAACACGAAACAAACTGTTGCTTATTTTTTGGGGGGGTATCTTAGGATTAACGGTAAAGACGTTGTTTTGTTTTGGTGTGATTTTCTGTCTTTGGTTTTCGGGAAAGAGTATTTTTGAAAGTTTTATACGTAGGGTCCTTTGATGTATTCGTAATGGGGAGTTGGATGTTTATTTGTGTCTTGTTAGCGTCTAGCTTCTCTATTTAACTTCCTTATTCTTATAAAAACTTAGGAGATTAGCCTAAAAAAGGGAAGGGAATGAAAGAAAAGTTTCGCATTAATCATAAAATAAAAGCAAATATAGCAACGAAATCCCCACGACGAAAAACCAACGCCATCTCTCGGCAACAGAATCCTCACTACGTAAATACCAGCGCCATCTATCGGCAACAGAATACCCACAACAAAATTACCAGCGCCATCTATCGGCAACAGAATCCCCACGACGAAATTACCAGCGCCATCTATCGGCAAGAGAATCCCCACGACGAAATTACCAACGCCATCTATCGGCAACAGAATCCCCACGACGAAATTACCAGCGCCATCTATCGGCAAGAGAATTCCCACGACGAAATTACCAGCGCCATCTATCGGCAAGAGAATCCCCAAGACGAAATTACCAGCGCCATCTATCGGCAACAGAATCCCCAAGACGAAATTACCAGCGCCATCTATCGGCAAGAGAATCCCCACGACGAAATTACCAGCGCCATCTGTCGGCAAGAGAATCCCCACGACGAAATTACCAGCGCCATCTATCGGCAAGAGAATCCCCACGACGAAATTACCAGCGCCATCTATCGGCAAGAGAATCCCCACGACGAAATTACCAGCGCCATCTATCGGCAAGAGAATTCCCACGATGAAATTACCAGCGCCATCTATCGGCAAGAGAATCCCCACGACGAAATTACCAGCGCCATCTATCGGCAAGAGAATCCCCACGACGAAATTACCAGCGCCATCTATCGGCAAGAGAATTCCCACGACGAAATTACCAGCGCCATCTATCGGCAAGAGAATCCCCACGACGAAATTACCAGCGCCATCAATCGGCAACAGAATACCCACAACGAAACTGCCAGCGCCATCTATCGGCAAGAGAATCCCCACGACGAAATTACCATCGCCATCAATCGGCAACAGAATCCTCACTACGTAAATACCATCGCCATCTATCGGCAACATAATCCCCACGACGAAATTATCACCGCCATTTATGGGCAACGGAATCCCCTCGACGTAACTACCAGCGCCATCTATCGGCAAGAGAATCCCCACGACGAAATTATTAGCGCCATCTATCGGCAAGAGAATCCTCATTACGTATATACCAGCGCCATCTATCGGCAACATAATCCCCACGACGAAATTATCACCGCCATCTATCGGCAAAAGAATCCCCACGGCAACGGAATCCCCTTGACGAAATTATCAGCGCCATCTATCGGCAACCGAATCCCCTCGACGTAAATAAATACCAGCACCATCTATCGGCAACAGAATCGCTCACTACGTAAATACCAGCGCCATCTATCGGCAACAGAATCGCTCACTACGTAAATACCAGCGCCATCTATCGGCAACGGAATCCCCACGCCATAACTGCCACCGCCATCTATCGGCCGATGACGCAACTCCCAGGAAGTCCTCCCGTCTCTCTCCTCTAATCCTTGACGTGAGGACCTGGAGCAAGCAAGCAAGAGGGTGCCGTGGAGTGCCTAAAGCTGCTGACGGAGTTGCCGCTCATGTAGGATGGCATAACTCCGACTCAAATGGCAGGTGCTCACGCCAGCGCGGCCATTATCGTCATTCAGACCAAGGACTCTTACTGGCCCGGGTGGAGGGGAGGGGGAGGAGGGGGAGGCGGGGGAGGGAGAAGAAAGGGGGAGGAGGGGGAGGGAGAAGAAATGGGGAGGAGGGGTAGGCGGGGGAGGTGTGGGGGAGGGGTAAAGGGGGTAGGGTTAAGGGTGTGTTAGGAGACAGGGAGGTAGGGGATAGGGAGGGTGGGATAGAAGGGGAAGGTGGGAGGGAGGGAAGAGGAGAGATGAGGGAGGAAGAAAGGGAGGGAGAGAGTGTTGGAGGGAAGAAGAGAGGGAAAAAGAGAGGGAGGGAGAGAGGGTTAGAGAGAAGAGATGGAGGGAGGGAGGGACGGAGGGAAGAAGAGAGGGTTGGAGGGAGGAAGAAAGGGAGGGAGGGAAGAAGAGAGGGAGGGAGGGAGGGAGGGATTACTCTCACCATTACACGCTGCCGCCAGTGTTACCAACAGCTGCGCCACTACTCGCAGATACGCATCTTATTCCTGCATTCCAATACACAGTGTTACCACACCCGTCAAGATACGAATTCCAAGAACAGTTCAGCAGAGACTATTAACTCTTAAGAACAGCTTACTTAACGAAATGCACAATATTCTCTCGTGACAGAAGAAACAGACGAAGAACACTGACTATAACCATTGGGCACTTGCTTCTGTTTACAAAGCCCGAGAGCCGTTGTTACGTGCGCGAAAATATGTTATCACTTCCAGCCGTAATTGCTCAGGCCAAAAATATATTTGCATTTACTCGTGCACACGCATTCATACACATATATAGCACGTACAAACATGCACACATACACGTACAAGCATAAACAAACACGAATAGTTAGACACACATACATATGCACACGCTTATGCGGATATTTGAGTGAGTGGAAGAGAGAGAGAGAGAAAGAGAGAGAGAGAGAGAGAGAGAGAGAGAGAGAGAGAGAGAGAGAGAGAGAGAGAGAGAGAGAGAGAGAGAGAGAGAGAGAGGGAGAGAGTTTGAGTTAGAGAGAGAGAGATAGAGTTTGAGCTAGAGAGAGAGAGAGAGAGAGAGTGAGAGAGAGAGAGAGAGAGAGAGAGAGAGAGAGAGAGAGAGTGAGTTTGAGCTAGATAGATAGATAGAGATAGATAAATAGATAAAGATAGATAGAGATAGATAAATAGAGAGAGAACGATATAGAATGACAGAGACAGAGATATACCTGTCTAACATAACTGCGCTAATTAACACGTACAAGTACCTAGAAGACATGAAGATCCATTCCTACATCGATATATTTTTCGTATATTTCGTATATTTTCCGTATATTTCGTATATTTTTCGTATATTTCGTATATTTTTCGTATATTTCGTATATTTTTCGTATATGTATATTTTTCATATATTTGTATTTTCTCTTTGATGCGATTTCACTGCTTCAGGTATGATAAGTCGTGATCATTGACCATTTGCTGTGATTCTCGAACGAAACAATAATAAAAAGAACGATAAATATTGACAACCAGATATTAACAACCTGCCTCCTCTTTTCTCTCTGCCTCTGATAAAAACAACAAATATTACAACACAACAAAACAGCAACAATAACATAACAGCAATAACAAAACAATAACGACAATAAAACAAGGAAAACAACAACAAAACAAAGACAACAACAACGACAACAAAACAAGAACAACGACAACGACAACTAAACAATAACAACAACAATAACAAAAACATCGATGAAACAAACAGCTCGATGGGTATTTATGGAGAGGGGGGGTAGCGAAGGGGGTAGAGAGAGGGGGGGGGGTGAGGAAACAAGTGTTTGCAATTGATGACCAAAAGACGGTATCTTCCTTTCACGTCCGGCTTGGCAACATTGAGGAAGTTGCAAGGAAGAGGAGTGAGAGAGAGGAGTGAGAGAGAGGAGGGAAGGAGAGGAGTGAGAGAGAGGAGTGAGAGAGAGGAGTGAGAGAGAGGAGTGAGAGAGAGGAGTGAGAGAGAGGAGTGAGAGAGAGGAGTGAGAGAGAGGAGTGAGAGAGAGGAGTGAGAGAGAGGAGTGAGAGAGAGGAGTGAGAGAGAGGAGTGAGAGAGAGGAGGGAAGGAGGTGAGAAGGGGAGGGATGTTGCATATCGGATGAGGACCAGAATCGTGTCTGCAAATT
>NC_091556.1:3666498-3673998 GCF_042767895.1 Penaeus vannamei | reverse complement strand
CTCTTGTATCAGTCTGACTTTCATTCGCTTATAAACACACTAACGCGCTCACTTACACACACACACACACACACACACACACACACACACACACACACGCACGCACACACACACACACACACACACACACACGCACACCTGAGCCCACGTGAGTGTTAGCAAGACTTCATACTTAGCAAACCGATGTCCTTACTCATTGCCAGGAAAATATGCTGACTCATCGAGCATACATGTAGTAGACATATCTATGTATGTATTTATCTATCTGTCGGTCCATCTATGTGTCTATAGAATGGCAAAAAGTGTGGATAAATAGGTGAATATATACTTTATATATCTCGTGTATATATATATATATATATATATATATATATATATATATATATATATATATATATATATATATATATATATATATATATATATATATATATATATATATATATATATATATATATATATATATATATATATATATTTATATATATGTGTGTGTGTGTGTGTGTGTGTGTGTACATATATACGAGATATATATACATACACATACATGTTTGAATCTACCTATCTCTCCATCTATCTGTCTATCTATATACATATATATAATACACGCACACACACATTTACACACACACACATATGAATGAAAGAAATCAATGAATAGATAGATAAAGAGAGAGGAAGAGAGAGAGAGAAAAAAATAAAGATAAAACTATAAAAGAGGAATAAAAGGACAACAAAGCAAAGTGAAGAAAGGAAAGGTTACACGCTTTAGGGAAGGTTACCTTGAATAACTAACCCCCCCCTCCCCCATCCCTCTCTCTCCCTTCCCCCCCCCCCATTACCTCCCCTCCCTCTCACCCCTTCCCCCCCCTCCCCCCCTCCTACGCAGGGCATTGTGGGTCCACCATTTCGTCCAGCGTATCCAAAGGCAATTTTTTTTTTTTTTTTTTTTTTTTTTTAACCGGGTCGATGTTTTTGTGGTAACTCACTCACCTGCCAAGTGAAGACGTAGGGGAGGGGAGAAAGGTAAATGGGTAAGAGGGGAGGGGGAGGAGAAGTGAGGGAAGGAGGTAAATGGGTAAGAGGGGAAGGGAGGGGGAAGGGAGGGGAAGGGAGGGGGAAGGGAGGGGAAGGGAGGGAAGGAGGTGAATGGGTAGGAGGGGAAGGGAAGGGAAGGGAGGGGGAAGGGAGGGAAGGAGGTGAATGGGTAGGGATATGAGGAGGGGAGGGAAGGGAGGGGAGAAGGTAAATGGGTAAGAGGGGAAGGGGGAGGGGAAGGGAGGGAAGGAGGTAAATGGGTAAGAGGGGAAGGGGGAGGGGAAGGGAGGGGAAGGAGGGAAGGAGGTAAAGGGGTAGGGATATGAGGAGGGGAGGGGAGGGAGGGGAGGGGAGAAGGTGAATGGGTAGGAGGGGAAGGGAGGGGAAGGAGGGAAGGAGGTAGAGATGTGAGGGGAGGGGAAGGAGGGAAGGAGGTAAATGTGTAGGGATATGAGGGGGGAGGGAAGAGAGGGAAGGGAGGGGAGAAAGTA
Source organism: Penaeus vannamei (assembly GCF_042767895.1). NCBI lineage: Eukaryota > Metazoa > Arthropoda > Malacostraca > Decapoda > Penaeidae > Penaeus > Penaeus vannamei. The sequence continues at coordinate 3,672,469 of NC_091556.1, read as the reverse complement.
AATGGGTAGGGATATGAGGGGAGGTGGAAGGAAGGGGAGAAGGTAAATGGGCAGAGATGGGAAGGGAGGGGGAAGGTAGGGAACGAGGTAAATGGGTAGGGATATGAGGGGGGGAGGGAAGGGAGAGAAGGTAAATGGATAAGAATAAGAAGGAAGAGAAATAGGAGGACGGAAGGCAAATATCAAAGACTGAAAGGGGGGAGTGAACAGAAGAAGGTAAATGGGTAAGAATATGAAAATAGAAAATCAGAAGGACAGAAGGGAAATGGGTAAGAAGGAAAGAGAATCATAGAGGGAAGTGAACAGGAGTAGCTAAATGAACAGGAACATGGAGGGAGGGAAGGGAGATCCGGAAAGCAAATGGGTAAGTAGAGAAAGGAAAGGAAGAAAAGGGAAAGTTGAGGTAAAAGGGTAAGAAGAAGAAAGGAAGAGAAAAATGAAGGAAGAAGTAGATAGGAATGGTGAAAAGGGGAGGAGAGAAAGGGTTAGAAAGGGTAGGGAAGAAGAAAATATTAAGGGAAGGGGAAGAGGGAGAGTAAGGAAGGGGGTAAAAGGAGAGGGAAGAAAGGGAAGGGATGAAAAAGGGGTAAAGGGAGAGGGAAGAAAGGGGTAAGAAAGAGGGCGATGAATAGATAAGAAGCATCGAGGGAATAAGATCATAGTTATGAATTTGATAATCGAGATAATGCAATAAATGATAAAATACAAGAGAGGATAATTACAAATGATAATGATATTGATGATAATGATAAGGGTGATCATGTGAATAATAATGATAATGAGGATAATAATGATAAGGATTATGATGATGATAATGATACTCATCACTATAAGGATAATGACGACAATGATAGTGGAAAGCGAAGATAAAGATAACAAAGGATAATGATAACAATAATAAGATTATCAAAGACAGTAGCAATAGTGAAAATAACTACTTCAATACGCATGATAATTAAAGAACAAAACAAAAACAAATGAAAAGATAAGCCACATAGATAAAAAAAAATCGACAAAAAAAGACAAAAAGACAAAAAGACAAAACGACAAAACGACAAAAAAGACAAAAACGACAAAAAGACAAAAAAGACAAAAAGACAAAATGGCAACTCCTTCACCCTCATTTCACACTTGCAAGAAAACCGACCCTCACTTCTAGGTCTTGGCGTCACTCCAGCTCCTCAGTTATTGATTTTACTTCACCCTTGAAAACCTCATGGACGCTATTGATCATAAACAATCATTAAATGTGCGTAATTAATGAACAAGAATGAGGAGTGTGTGTTTGTGTTGGTGCGTTTTCGGTCGGGTGTGTGTGTGGGTGTATGTAGAAGGAGGATAATGGTAATGATGATGATTATAATGATAGAGGTGATGGTGATGATAATGATGATGATTATGATGGTAGTGGTTATGGTGATGATGATAATTATGATGATTATAATGGTAGTGGTTATGGTGATGATGATAATGATGATGATAATGATAATGGTAATAATAATGGTAATGATAATTGTAATAACGATAATCGTGTTTATAATGATAATGATAATGACAACGATAATATCAATTATAATGTTAATAATAATGATAACGAGGAAAGGTGGACTGATAGGGGGTGTAGGGGGATGGTAATGCGTGGGGGAGGGGGGAGGGGGGAGGGGGGTGTCTTAATGGGGTAATATTTTTAAGGAATGTAATTTGGTGAAACAAGGAATGGTGGAAGTGGCTCTAAGTATGTGGTATGACTTTCCAGTTCAATTTACCTGTCTACCTCACTTAATTTCTACGGCAAGAGGTGTTCTCGTGTATGTATGCGATCGCGTATGTAAAGGTATAAGTGTATTCATGGATAGATGCATATCCGATCATATATCTACACGCACTCATATCTACACCTACACACACACACACATGCACACAGACACACACCCACACGCACACACACACACACACACACACACACACACACACACGCACGCACACACACACACACAAACACACACACACACACACACACACACACACACACACCCACACACACACACAAACACACACACCCACATTCGCACACCCCCACACCCCCATGAACCCACCCTCTCCCTTCAAACCCACACCAAAAAACACTTCTCCCACCTCTCAAAAAACCCTGCCGTTAATTCCTTTTCTCTCTCCTTTTCAGGGCGAACTAAGATTCATGTTCAAGGTATCGTCTCGACTCTTCTACACCGACAGCTTCCAAGGTCAGGTCAAGCTACAGGGTCAACTGGACTACGAGAAGAGTAACCTGTACGTGTTACTACTCTGCGCCCTGGTGAGTACTTGCTTCTGGGAGAGGAGGGGGGGGGGGGTGGGAATGGGGAGAGAGGGGGAGGGGTGAGAGAGGGTGAGGGGTGAGGGGAAAGAGAGAGGGATAGGTGGAGTGGGGGAGGGAGGGAAGGAGGGAGGGGAGGAAGGGAGGAGGAGGAAAGGATGGAGGAGAGGAAGGGGGGAGGAGGAGGAGAGGAGGGAGGAGAGGAGGGAAGGGAGGAGGGAAGGAGAGGAGGGAAGGAGAGGAGGGAGAGGAGGAGGGAAGGAGAGAGAGGGAGAGGGAGAGAGAGAGAGAGAGAGAGAGAGAGAGAGAGAGAGAGAGAGAGAGAGAGAGAGACAGAGAGAGAGAGAGAGAGAGAGAGAGAGAGAGAGAGACAGAGATTGGGAGATAGATAGATAGATGGATAGATAGAGAAAAAGAGAGAAATAAATAGATAGATAGATAGAGAGAGTGTGTGTAAAGACCTAATGGGATAGATTATAAGACATTCCCAATATTCCTTCGTACAAACAACCAATAAATTATCGTTTTCTTTAGCTGTCACATGAACGATGAAAAGGCTTTAGTCATCTCTTTAGTCAACATATCTATGAAATACTTTCTTTAACATTAATTTGAATAATATAAACATCCTTGTACCTGTTTTTTTTCTTTTGAATTTATATTTCTACTCCTACTCTTAGTAATTTTCAACAATATTAAAAAAAAAGAAAAAAAAATGCGCTGGTTAATTGAAAGCAAACATGTCACTCTTAATGGTATTGACATAAGAGCGGATTCCTCTTACGAGAACAACGGGATAATGGACCTTATAGCCCCAATGTGTCTGCGTAGTTGGGTGCTTGTCATGCTTATTGGACACGGTGGGGTGGGGGCTGTGGGGGGAGGGGTAGGGGGGTAGGTGTGTGGTAGGAGAAGGGGTGATATGAGGCTGGGGGTATAAAGTATGAGGGAGGGTGAGGGAATAAGTATGTGGTGGGGGGGTATGAGGCGAGATTAGGGTATGAGGGAGATACGGGAATATGTGGTGGTGGGGGGGAGTATGAGGCGTGACTAGGGTATGAGTGAGATACGGGAAGAGGTATGTGGGGGGGGGGGGGTTTGAGGCGAGATTGGGGTATGAGGGAGATAAGGGAAGAGGTATGTGTGGAGTGAGAGGAGAAGGAATAAAGTATAAGGAAGGAGGAGGAGGGGGAAAGGGGGGTATATTAAGGGGGAGGGGGGGGAGGTGGAGATAGGGTATGAGGGAGGGAAAGAAAATAGGCGTGGAGGGGATGATTCTCTCCCGAAAAATGAGTTAGTAAAAGAAAATGAGTAGATGAATGATTTTTTTTTCCTAATTACACTCACCATTTCACTTTCAAAGAATCATTGATAATATTCCTTAAACGAGAAAAAAACAACAACACCACTACATTTAATTTAGAAGAGAGAGATAAAGAAAGAAAAAGAGGAAGAATGAAAAGATAGAAAAATGGATTAGAAATTAGGTCATGTTATACCAAAAAAAGAAAAAATAAATAAAAAGAGAGAAAAAGAAAGAAAGAAAGAAAGAATGAAAAGATAGAAAAAGGGATTAGAAATTAGGTCATGTTATACCAAAAAAGAAAAAAAAAGAAAAAGAAAGAAAGAAAAAAAAACATAGCAGCGAACACAGAGAGAAAAAGAAAGAAAGAGAGAAAGAATGGAAAAAAATTAAAAAGGGAATTAGGTCATGTTATACCCCCCCCCCCAAAAAAAAAAAGAAAAAAAAAAAAGAAAAAAAATCGCAGCGACCAACGACTATGTATGACAACCTCTTTCCTAATGCTTGTCTTATCACGGTGTCTTTTCTTATTTCTTTTGTCATACTTAAGAAATATGTAAAAAATGGGAAACCAGGACAAGCAGGCATTAAAGGGATAACAGAGGCATAACAGAGGCATGGAAGTAAAAGCATAACTTAGATTTTAGTTAGCATTTTGTGTCTGAATTCTTTTTTTGTGTGTGTGGTTTCTTCCTTTGGTTCTGGTTTGGCTAATGGTGAAAAGAAAAGTTGTATGTCTTAGATATATAACAAAGTTTTTTCTTATCTCCATGCTTTTTCCTATTCCTTTTTGTTTCTTTCGCATTTTCTTTCTCTCTCTTTCTCCCCTCCTTCCCCTTTCTCTCTTTTCTTCCCTCCCTCTCCCACCCTTTTCTCCCTCTTCTGCTCTTTCTCTCTCTCTTCTTCCCTCCCTCTCCCTCTCTTTATTTCTACATTTATTTTCCTCCCTCTCTATCTCTTTCTCTATGTCCTCTTTCCTGCTCTCTCCCACTCTTTCTCTCTCTCAACTTCCCTCTCTTTCCCTCTCTCCCCTCCCTTCCCTCTCCCACTCTTTCTCTCTTCTTCCCTCCCTTCCCTCTCCCACTCTTTCTCTCTTCTTCCCTCCTTTCCCTCTCCCACTCTTTCTCTCTTCTTCCCTCCCTCTCCCTCTCTGTTTTTCTCTCCTCTTCCCTCCCTCTCTATCTCTTTCTCTCCGTCCTCTTCCTTTTCTCTCCCAATCTCTCCCTCTCCCACTCTTTCTCTCTCCCCTTTACTTCCACTTTATCTCTCTCCCATTCCATCCCTCTCCCTCTCTTTCCCTCTCTTTCCCACACTTTCTCTCTCTCCCCTCCCCTCCCTCTCAATCTTTTTCTCTCTTCTCTCTCTCCCCTTCCCTCCCTCTCTCTCCTTCCCTCCCTTTCCCCCTCCCCTTCCTCCCTCCCCCAGCCAACTTATTACGCCTATTGCTGCTCGTTCGTCAGCAGTCAGCAGTCAGCAGACATGACTACCAAGAATGCCTCACCAGTAATGCCGAGGTTTTGTCGCAATGTCACTTGACGCGTCACGCTATTTTCTACTCGCGGCACTCACACGCCCCCCCCCCCCACGCTCCTCAGGGGGTTTCCTCTCTCATGAGACACGGCTCACGATCCGCTCCTCATCACTCCCTCATTAGGTCGTGAGGTCAATAGCATGGACAGGAGGAAGACGTGTCTATCTCTCTCCCTGTCTGTCCGTATCTACTGGCTTCTTATAAGGCCGTTTGTTGGTCCAGGATGTGTGTGTTAATTGACAGGTATGCTTTGGAAATCTATCTGGCACTCCTTTGACACATGTTTGACACCCCCGAATCTATTATTATATTTCCATATTTATTCGTTTATTTATTTATATCAATTCCTTAAAGTATCACTCAAATGGTAACGATTCAGGATCAATGGTGTTCATCTACACACTCATTACAGGATTGATTCAGAGAGAAAGAGAAAAAGAGGGAGGGAAGATTAGAGAGGAAAGGAGAGGGAGAGGGAAGGAAGAAAAGAGAGAGAAAGAGTGGGAGAGGGAGGGAAGAAGAGAGAGAGAAAGAGAAAAGGAGAGGGAGAAGGAGGGAAGAAGAGAAAGAGAAATAGTGGGAGAGGGAGGGAAGAGGAGAGAGAGAAATAGTGGGAGAGGGAGGGAAGAGGAGAGAGAAAAAGAGAGGGAGAGGGAAGGAAGAAAAGAAAGAGAAAGAGTGGGAGAGGGAGGGAAGAGGAGAGAGAGAAATAGAGGGAGAGGGAGGGAAGAAGAGAGAGAAAGAGTGGGAGAGGGAGGGAAGAAGAGAGAAAGAAAAAGAGTGGAAGAGGGAGAGAATCTTCATCCACAATTATTACAGGAAT
>NC_091556.1:3656498-3658998 GCF_042767895.1 Penaeus vannamei | reverse complement strand
CATTATCACCTCCACCTCATTATCCTCAAAATACAACAACAACAACAACAACAACATGAGTTCTCCTTGAAGGTCGATAAGGGACAGATGGTTAGGCGAAACTGACCCTTACTACAAGTTGTGAATTATTGATACGAACGTCACTCTGTGTGCGCTGTGTCAAGGAGGTTCGTTCAGTGGCGTCAGTAAAGGTGGAAGGAATATGGGATAAGAAAAAGGAATAAGAGGATGAGGAATGAGAGGGAGATGAGAAGGAGACAGAAGGGTAAAGGAGAGAAAAGGGGGGTATGGAGGAAGAGCGAAATAGATATTGGTATTCATGTATCTATGTTGTGTCTATCTATCGATCTATCTAGTTTCTTCCAGTGAGGGTGAAAGGAATATGGGATAAGAAGAAGGAATAAGGGGATAAGGAATGAGAAGGAGACATAAGGGTAAAGGAGAGAAAAGGGGGTATGGAGGAAGAACGAAATAGATATGGGAAACAAGTTGGTATTCATTTATCTATGTTATGTCTATCTATCGATCTATCTAGTTTCTACCAGTGAGGGTGAAAGGAATATGGGATAAGAAGAAGGAATAAGGGGATGAGGAATGAGAAGGAGACATAAGGGTAAAGGAGAGAAAAGGGGAGTATGGAGGAAGAACGAAATAGATATTGGTATTCATTTATCTATGTTATGTCTATCTATCGATCTATCTAGTTTCTACCAGTGAGGATGGAAGGAATATGGGATAAGAGGAAGGAATAAGGGGATAAGGAAAAAGAAGGAGATATAAGGGTAAAGGAGAGAAAGGGGGATATGGAGCAAGAACGAAATAGATATGGGAAACAAGTTGGTATTCATTTATCTATGTTATGTTTATCTATCGATCTATCTAGTTTCGCACGAATATGGAAAACAAGTTGGTATTCGTTTATCTATATAATGTCTATTTATCGATCTATCTAGTTTCTACTGGTGCACAGACTTCACTGGAATGTGTTCGGCAGTCTATGACATTGCCCAATACACTGACGTACGCACACGAAAATAAACACATATATAAATACATATATTAACATGGAGAGTGAGAGAGAGAGAGAGAGAGAGAGAGAGAGAGAGAGAGAGAGAGAGAGAGAGAGAGAGAGAGAGAGAGAGAGAGAGAGAGAGAGAGAGAGAAAGAGAAAGAGAGAAAAAGATAGATAGATAGATAGATAGATAGATATATAGATAGATAGATAGAGAGAGAGAGAGAGAGAGAGAGAGAGAGAGAGAGAGAGAGAGAGAGAGAGAGAGAGAGAAAGAGAGAGAGAAAGAGAGAGAGAGAGGGTGAGAGAGAGAGAGAGAGAGAGAGAGAGAGAGAGAGAGAGAGAGAGAGAGAGAGAGAGAGAGAGAGAGAGAGAGAGAGAGAGAGAGAGAAATAGATAGATAGATAGAGTAAAATAGATAGACATACAGAAAGAAACAGATAGATAGACAGATAGATAGAGAAAGCGACCGAGATATGTAGGAAGTGTTTTTGACAATAACACTCGGCAGTGAAGGTCAGAGAAGATATTTAAGGAAACTACAATTGAAAAATGGCGCATTTTACGAATTAGAATAATTAGAGACAATTTGAAAATGAGACTATCATCAACAAAACCAGGAGATTGTGGAAAGAGATAGAACGAGTATATCTCTTTTGACATACTTCCTGCGAGATATATGTCACGAGCACAAAGGAAAGAAGAGAGATAGAGAGAGAGAGAGAGAGAGAGAGAGAGAGAGAGAGAGTGAGAGAGAGAGAGAGAGAGAGAGAGAGAGAGAGAGAGAGAGAGAGAGAAAGAGAGAGAGAGAGAGAGAAAGAGAGAAAGAAAGAGAAAATGAGAGAGAACAAGAGAGAGAGAGAGAGAACAAGAAAGAGCGAGAAAGAAAAGAGAGAGAGAGAGAGAGAACAAGAAAGAGCGAGAAAGAGAGACAGAAAACACAAAGAGCTTACCCCTGTAATTTCAAGGCAAGGCTGTGTATTGTCTATCAAGTGTTATTTTCATCATTACTACTCTGTTACTCGTGTGTCTTTATCGCAGTCGAATCTCTTGATAATGAAAAGGATACATATGATGTGTAGCATTTTCTTTGATTAATATTTTTTTTCTGTGTTCATGGTTTATATTAATTTCTTTTTTTTTAAATTTCTTTTTAGCTATGTATATATTGATTTAATATGTATTTATTAATTTCTTTTTTGGCATTACTCGTCTGTGTTATCGGTATAGATAAAATCAATTGGAGGTATATTTGAATTATAAGATTTTTTGTTTCAATATTTATCTATCACTGTCTTCGATGTATTTTGTTTGTGTTTATATCCTCAGGTATTTTGCTTACTGTAAAATTACTATATCCTAAAAAGTATCTATTGTGTCTAATATCTTCTATCTACCTTATCTATTTGATTTTATTTTTCATATTATATTTATCAGTATTCTATCCCATCACATCATAGCATTCTAATGCCCCCCTTTACTCGAATG
>NC_091556.1:3646498-3651498 GCF_042767895.1 Penaeus vannamei | reverse complement strand
CTCTCTCTTCGTTAGTTGCCCGATAGCCGCCACCTGTTGCCCGTGCGTGCGCCTTGAAGAAAAATATAAACACCAAGAATCATGATGGTAATGATAATGCAGCTGATGGTGATGTTAATAAGGTGGATGGAAAATGCAGGTTTTGGGATAATGATTATGATTGTGTGAAAGTGGTAATCATATCATAAAAAAATATCATATCATATTATAAATGTTATATTATAAATAAATATTATAGATATATAAATATCATATTATGAATATTATAAATATATAAATATCATATTATAAGTATTATAAATATATAAATATCATATTATAAATAATATAAATATATAAATATCATATTATGAATATTATAAATATATAAATATCATATTATGAATATTATAGATATATAGATATATTATAAATATCATAAATATATAAATATCATATTATAAATATTATAGATATATAAATATCATATTATATATATCATAAATATTATAAATATGGTAATCATATCATAAAAGGCGTATTATTAATCAGTGATGATTGATCATGGTTAATTATTTTGGTAATTAACTGAAGGTACATCAGGGAACGTTGGTAATGATTATTATGGTAATTAATATTGATGAAAGGAGTAACGTTAATGACAAAGGTAATGGTAATAATGTTGATAACAATAATAGGGATAATAATTATGTTAATAGAGACGGTGATAACGATAATAAGAACAATAGTAAATATTATTATTATTATTATTATTATTATTATCATTATTATCATTATTATTATTATTATTATTATTATTATTATTATTATTATTATTATTATTATTATTATTATTATTATCATGACCTACTACCTATAACATTCAATATACTGGTAATAATGATAACGATAATGCTTATAAGAATAGTGATAATGATAATAGTGACATTAATGGTAATAACAATATGAAAATGATGATGAAAATAATGATGACAGTGATGAAAGAGAGAACAATATAAAAAAATCATAATAATAACAATATAACAATGATCATAATGATAACAATGATTACAGTTAATATAATAATAATAATAATGAGGAAGACAGAGAAAAATAAATAAATAAATAAATGAATAAAGAGCGAAAGGGAGAGAGAGAGAAAAACAAAGAGAAAAAGACACTAACAAATCCAAAAACAAACAACCACGAGAACCTACACCAAAGACCACCCACATAGAACGGACCGGAACACAACATTCCCCACAGCGACAAGACGAGCGCCTCTCAAGCCAAGACAGACAGCTGGGTGTCTCGTGAACCATCTGCCCAACCCCAGGGTGAAGATTAAGACAATGACGTAATGTCTTAATGCTTTTAATCGCTCGGCAGAAAGAGGAAATGGGCGCCATTAGGTTAGATTATGTATATAAAGAGAGTGAGAGAGAGAGAGAGAGAGAGAGAGAGAGAGTAGGGGGGAGAGGGAGAGGGAGGTGAAGGGGGAGAGGGAGGGGAAGGGGGAGAGGGAGAGAGAGAGGAAGTGGAGGGGGAGAGGGAGGGGGAGGGGGAGGGGGGAGACGGAGAGGGAGAGGAAGGGAGAGGGAGGGAGAGGGAGAGAGAGAGAGAGAGAGAGAGAGAGAGAGAGAGAGAGAGAGAGAGAGAGAGAGAGAGAGAGAGAGAGAGAGAGAGAGACAGAGAGATAGAAATATAGATAGATAAAGATAAATACATATATATAGATAGAAAAAGATAAAAAAAAAATATATATATATGTATATATATATATATATATATATATATATATATATATATATATATATATATATATATATATATATATATATATATATAGATAGATAGATAGATAGATAGATAGATAGATAGATAGATAGATAGATAAAGAGATGGGGTTGAGAAATAATACTTGTGAATATCATTATCTATTTGATTGCTTGTTTACTGATAGGTCAGTGGAATAATCAAGCAAATGTTAATTGATATATATGTGTTTGTTTAACTGTCTATCTCGCTGTGTGTCTGTATATTTTGTAGTTTATGTTTTATGTCTTCTGAGTTCGTTTATATAACTAGCTATTAGTTTATAATCTGTTTGTGGATCAATTTCATGATTTACAGTAAAATATTAATTACTGAGAATAATAATAAGTGCTGAAGACGTAAATTAATAGAAGAAGAAACGGATAAAAGAAATGGAAAGAAAGTGGCAAATAAGATGATGGAAAGAAAAGAAAATGGTAAATAGAATGACAGAAAGAAAAGAAAATGGTAAATAGAATGACAGAAAGAAAAGAAAATAGTAAATAGAATGACAGAAATTAAAAGAATATAAAGACAAAGAGAGATGACAATACAAAAGAAGAAGAAAACATCGAAGAGGCAAACAAAAGGAGAAATAGAAGACGTAAAAAGAAAACGAGCGATAATTATGCAAAGAAGGGAAGAGAGAAATATCGAAAGAAAGACAATACGTAATAGACTTAGACTCTCCCGGGATGTTTCTTCGAGTAACACGCAGTCCCGAAGGTGCAATTATGATAATGTCAACCCATTATCATCCCAGACGCTTAAATGGGGGGGGCGGGGTGAGGGTAAGGAGGTAGGAGGAGGGTGGTAAGGGTAAGGGGGTGGGGGAGGGGTGAGGGTAAGGGGTGGGGGCAGGGTGAGGGTGAGGGTAAGGGGGGCGGTGTGAGGGGGTGGGGGCGGGGTGAGGGTAAGGGGGTGGGGTGAGGGTAAGGGGGTAGGGGCGTGGTAAGGGTAAGGGGGTGGGGGCGGGATGAGGGTAAGGGGTTGGGGAGCGGGTGGTGAGGGTAAAGGGGTTGGGGGTGGGACCGGGTAAGGGGGTGGGGGGCGGGTGGAGAGGGGTGAGGAGGTGGGGGGCGTGGTAAGGGTAAGGGGGTGGGGGCGGGGTGAGGGTAAGGGGGGCGGGGTGAGGGGGCGTGGTGAGGGTAAGGGGGGTGGGGGCGGGTAAGGGGGTGGAGGTGGGGGTGCAGGGTGAGGGTAAAGGGTGTGGGGGTCGTGGTGAGGGTAAGGAGGTGGGGGCGGGGTGAGGGTAATGGGGGTGGGGGCGTGGAGTACGGTTGAAGAAAGAGGATATTGTTTGTTGTTATTGGTGATAGAGGTCAGATTAGGTCACTTTTGTCAGTGGTGGAAGGGTGGATATAGTGCAGTTAATAAAGGATATACGATATTGTTTTTCTTTCGATACAGGTCAAGTTAGGTCAATTTTGCCAGTGGTTTAGGGATGAGGGGGATGGGGGGGGGGGGTTAGCATGGAGTATATAAAAAAAAAAAGAAATAAAAACATCCCTTTCAATTTGTTCTTCCTGATGATACAGGTCAGACCAGGTCAACGTTTGTCAGTGGTCTATTTCCATTCTAAAATTTCTCCCTTTATCGTTTTTCTTTTTGCCCCTTGTCCTATGTCTGTAATTATCCTATTTTTTGCCTTAAGAGAAGGGGTGGAGGTAGGAACTTGGCATAATCTTTATACTGTTTTTTTTTTTTGAGTACCCGGAGAATTAGGTGTAGCTGTAAATATAAAGTGTTTATGGTTGACAATAAAAGCTTACACATATTGCTAAAGATAAAGCACGGGAATACGCAGATATATTTTTAATTGAGAGAGAGAGAGAGAGAGAGAGAGAGAGAGAGAGAGAGAGAGAGAGAGAGAGAGAGAGAGAGAGAGAGAGAGAGAGAGAGGGAGGGAGAGAGAGAGGAGGGGGAGACAGAGAGATATAAAGATAGATAGATAGAGAGAGGGAGGGAGGGAGGGAAAAGAGAGAGAGAAAGAGAGAGAGAGAGAGAGAGAGAGAGAGAGAGAGAGAGAGAGAGAGAGAGAGAGAGAGAGAGGGAGAGAGGGAGAGAGAGAGAGAGAGAGAGAGAGAGAGAGAGAGAGAGAGAGAGAGAGAGAGAGAGAGAGAGAGAGAGAGAGAGAGAGAGAGAGAGAGAGAGAGAGAGAGAGAGAGAGAGAGAGAGAGAGAGAGAGAGAGAGAGAGAGAGAGAGAGAGAGAGAGAGAGAGAGAGAGAGAGAGAGATAAAAGAGGTATAAAGAGAGAGAGAGAGAGGAGAGAGAGAGAGAGAGACAGAGAGATATAAAGATAGATAGATAGGGAGGGGGAGGGAGTGAGGGAGGGAGGGAGAAAGAGAGAGAGAGAGAGAGAGAGAGAGAGAGAGAGAGAGAGAGAGAGAGAATGATTGATAGATCCGATAGATAGAGAGAGAGAGAGAGAGAGAGAAAGAGAGAAAGAGAGAATGATTGATAGATCGATAGATAGATAGATAGAGAGAGAGAGAACGACAGTGCGAGAGAGCGCGAGAAAGATAGAGATAGATAGATAGTGATAAAAAGTTAGGTACGTAGATAGATAAAAATAGATAGAGAGTGACTCAAAATACCATCTCACACGGAAGATATTAAACCGTTTTCATAATTTTATCAAGAACTCCCAGTTCATGGCACTGTCACTTCACTGGAAGACACTGCCATGAAGCTTTCGTTATGTAATTAGAACAAAACGAGTTGTAGACAATTAACGAGAGAGAGAGAGAGAGATAACTTATCTGTAAATAGTAAATGTTTGAACGACCCTGTAATTTGCCTCAGGGTGAAATAGGTCACGGTGAGATGTATTTCTTTTTCGTTAAGGCGAAATGACTTCATTGTCGAGACTCGTGCTATTAAGTTTATGGCCCATTTCTCTTATTCTTGTTCAGGACGTTGCTCTCTCTCTTTCTCTCTCTCTGTCTCTCTGTCTCTCTGTCTCTCTCTCTCTCTCTCTCTCTCTCTCTTCAAGCCTTCTTCTAAACCATTGATTTTTGAGTATTTTTTTTCTTTTTGTGGTGACCCTCTTTTCGACTTTTCTGAAATCCTCCCACTCCAGTTTCGACTTTTTAAAGAAATCCTGACATTCCCCTTTTGACCTTTCATAAATCTTCCGTAAATCTTTATACTTTGAAGAAATTCTCACGCCCTCCTTTTGTTATTTTTAACTTTTAAATCTGAA
>NC_091556.1:3636498-3641498 GCF_042767895.1 Penaeus vannamei | reverse complement strand
TAGTGTTTTTTTTTTTCCTATTTTTCGTTTTTTTTTATTATTCTGTTTTATCATTTTTGTAGGTTCAAAGAAAAGGAAGAGAAAGTAGATACATTCTTCTTTCATTTTTCGATTAAGAATATATATATATATATATATATATATATATATATATATATATATATATATATATATATATATATATATATATATATATATATATATATACTGATTCTCCAGACGTTTTGTTTTCACCGATCTCTTTTGTTTTGATAAAAAAATATCTAACTCTCTCTTTTTGCACAAATAAGCCTCGTTGCCCATTTCATATTTTATTAGCGTTGCTACTACAACTGTTTCTGATTCTGCTAACTTTTCTACTACTACTATTGCCGTTATTTATAGTATTTCTACAACTATTGCTATTTCTTTTATTGATACTACAAGTGGTGTTGCTTCTGATTTTTTTTTTACTCTTAATATAGTTATTTTTGTTATTGTCATTATCATTATTATCGCTGATGTTAACTTTACATATTCACTTCATTCTATCTATTTTCCTCTTTGTAACTTCAGTCTCACTCCATACAAATTCCATGTTTTTTTTTCTTGCTGTTTCCCCACATTCATCAATTTTATACATTTTCTCTTCCCCATTTTCCGCTCTTGTTCATCTTCCATCTCCTCTCATATTCGTGCCTCGGTTCTCATTCCACACAGTTCTTAGTCTACGCAATTTCCTCACGCTAACTACCCCTCTCGTTCAATACAATTTACTCATTCTACATATTTTCCCATTATATATCCCCCTCGTTCCATATGATTGACTTATTCCACTTATTTTCCCCACTTTTACTTCTCTTATTCCACGCAATTTACGCACTCCACTCATCTTCCCCAACATTATTTATCTTATTCCACGCAATTTACGCACTCCACTCATTTTCCCCACTATTACTCATCTCATTCCACGGAATTTACTCACTCTACTCACTTTCCCCACTATAACCCCTCTCATTCCACGCAATTTACACACTTTACTCATTTACCCCTCTAACTCCTCTCATTCCGCACAATTCACTCACTCCACTCATTTTCCCCACTATTACCTCTCTCAATCCACACAATTCACTCACTCCACTCATTTTCCCCACTATTACCTCTCTCATTCCGCACGATTTCCTCACTCCACACTGTAAACACCCCTCCTCATTCGACACAGTTTCCTTTACTCATTTTCCTCACTGTAATTTGGGCGTCGCTTGACTCTCTCCCTCATCGCTACTAAAAAGACCTTTTGTCCGACATCTTGGTTATAAAAGACGAGGCGAATGGAGGATCACAATCAAAATTCTCTCTGGGATGTATTGATTGTGATAAGATATCTCTCTTTTCATTTTCATTCTCTTTTTTTTCTTATTCGTTCTTTTTGGTTGTTTGTTTTTTTTTGTCTGCTTCTCTCTCTCCGTTTCTTTATCATTTCTCTCTCTTGTCTTGTTTCTTTCAGCTCTGTTTTATTTATTTATTTATTTGTTTATTTTATCTGTCGTATTATCTCTCTATAGCTCATTTTTTTCTTTTTTCTCTATTTTTTTTCTTTTTGTTTGACGAATGTTGGGATTATCATCAGTAATATGACCCTATATCTTGTTTTTTCCTGCTTTCTTTCTCTTGTGAATACTTCCTATCTTTCATTATTATCCTCTCTCTCTCTCCCTCTCTCCCTCTCTCTCTCTCTCTCTCTCTCTCTCTCTCTCTCTCTCTCTCTCTCTCTCTCTCTCTCTCTCTCTCTCTCTCTCTTCTCTCTCTCTCTCTCTCTTTCTCTTTCTCTCACTCTCTCTCTCTCTCTCTCTTTCTCTCACTTTCTCTCTCTCACTCTCTCTCTCTATCTCTCTTTCTCTCTCTCTCTCTTTCTCTCTCTCTCTTCTATTTTGGCTTTCTCTCTTTCTTTCTTTCTCTCTCTTCCATTCTCTCTCTCTATCTATCTCTTTCTCTCACTTTCTCTCTCTCACTGTCTCTCTCTATCTCTCTCTTTCTTTCTCTCTTCTCTCTCTCTCTCTCTCTCTCTCTCTCTCTCTCTCTCTCTCTCTCTCTCTCTCTCTCTCTCTCTCTCTCTCTCTCTCTCTCTCTCTCTCTCTCTCTCTCTGCTTCCCTCCCTCCCTCCCTTTCCTTCGCTCCCTCTCTCTATCCCTCCCTCTCTCCCCCACTTTCTCCTTTCCTCCTTCCCTCTCTCCCTCTCCCCCTTCCTCCTTCCCTCTCTCTCCCTCTTTCCTTTCCTCCTTTCGTCTCTCCCTCTTCCCCTTCCTCCTTCCCTCTCTCTCCCTCTTCCTTTTCCTCCTTCCCTCTCTCTCCCTCTTCCCTTTCCTCCTTCTCTCTCTCTCCCTCTTCCCTTTCCTCCCTTCGTGTGAACCGCAACAAACACTTTATTTACTCGGGGTCACCATAGAGATGACCAATACTGGCAGAGTTGCATGTTATTCCAGTGCTCTTTCCTCTTCATCTTTTTACCCTCTTTATCAACGGCTATTTCCCTTGTCTATCGTTCCGTATGAGGAAAAAAGGAAGAGAGAGAAAGGAAGAGGAAGAGAGAGAGAGGGAGAGAAAATATATGTGTATGCAACCCTGTAATTTGAGACGGAAATAAAGACAAGGGTTGTGGAAGTCTTTGGCAACGCTGAGTGGTGACAAGAGGAATGTTGGTGATGGTGTTGGCGATGGTGTTGGTGATGGTGTTGGTGATGGTGTTGGTGATGGTGATGGTGTTGGTGATGGTGTTGGCGATGGTGTTGGCGATGGTGATGGTGTTGGTGATGGTGTTGGCGATGGTGTTGGCGATGGTGTTGGTGATGGTGTTGGTGATGGTGTTGGTGATGGTGTCGGTGGTGGTGTTGGTGATGGTGTCGGTGGTGGTGTTGGTGATGGTGTTGGTGATGGTGTTGGTGATGGTGTTGGTGATGGTGTTGGCGATGGTGTTGGTGATGGTGTTGGCGATGGTGTTGGTGATGGTGTTGGTGATGGTGTTGGTGATGGTGTTGGCGATGGTGTTGGTGATGGTGTTGGCGATGGTGTTGGTGATGGTGTTGGCGATGGTGTTGGTGATGGTGATGGTGTTGGTGATGGTGAAGAGGCCTGATACAGTGAAGATAAAACATTTACAAACATATCTATATAGACATAATCATTATAGTCTTTCTTTTATACTACTGTCATCATCAATAATTCAATAATGACAATATTAATGATGATACTCCTAACGATAACAATAACATAAAGAATTGATAGTGTTATCACATTAAAGTTATAAAGTTATCATCATTGCCATATTCACCAACAACAGATATCACCACCAACCTAATCTCAGAGACATAACTTCTTCATATGAATCCGTATTTACAACCAAATCACAAATAAACATAAAAAAAACGAAAACTTTCCAAGAAACAAGATGATAAGCATAAGAAAATATACCTCCCTCACTTTCTCCTCCTCCATACCCGCACTCTAACCTCCCCCATTCCCTCACCTCCACCCCACCCCCTCGCTCACTTTGTCCTCCTTCATACCCCGACTGTAACCTCCCCCATATCCCCATCTCCACCCCACCCCTCCCTCACTCCCTCCTCCTCCATACCCCCACTCTAACCTCCCCCATTCCCTCACCTCCACCACCACCCACCAGAAAACAGTGAGAAACAGCTGTTTTAGTGAGAAACAGCTGTTTTAGTGAGAAACAGCTGTTTTAGTGAGAAACAGCTGTTTTAGCGAGAAACAGCTGTTTTAGTGAGAAACAGCTGTTTTAGTGAGAAACAGCTGTTTTAGTGAGAAACAGCTGTTTTAGTGAGAAACAGCTGTTTTAGTGAGAAACAGCTGTTTTAGCGAGAAACAGCTGTTTTAGTGAGAAACAGCTGTTTTAGTGAGAAACAGCTGTTTTAGTGAGAAACAGCTGTTTTAGTGAGAAACAGCTGTTTTAGTGAGAAACAGCTGTTTTAGCGAGAAACAGCTGTTTTAGTGAGAAACAGCTGTTTTAGTGAGAAACAGCTGTTTTAGTGAGAAACAGCTGTACCTTTTCTCGTCAGTGAAATCCATGTCACCACTGCTGTTATCGACTTGGAATTTGCCGTGAGGGTTGGGGGTGGGGTGGGGGTGGGTGGGGTGGAGGTGAGGGAATGGGGGAGGTTAGAGTGGGGGTATGGAGGAGGAGGGAGTGAGGGAGGGGGTGGGGGTGGGGGTGTATGGGGGGAGGTTGGAGGGGGGGTGGAGGAGGAGGAGGGAGTGAGGGAGGGGGTGGAGGGTGAGGGAATGGGGGAGATTAGAGTGGGGGTATGGAGGAGGAGGGAGTGAGGGAGAGGGCGGGAGGGTATAGGGAGAGACTAGAGGAGGAGAGAAACGTAAGGAGGGAAGGGGGAAGGGAAGGAGAGGGAAACGAAACCCTGAAGAAGGGAAGAGAGCAGAGGAAGAAGGGAGGGTTAAGGGGAGGCGTGAGGAGGGAAGAGGGAAGGGGAGAGAGGGTAAGGAAAGACATAGGGAGGGGGGAGGGGAAGGAGGGTAAGAGAAGGCGTGAGGAGGGAAGAGAGAAAGGGAGAGAGAATAAAGGAAAGAGTGGGGAGAGATGAGGGAGACAAAGAAGGTAGGAGAAAGGCCGAAAGGCCGAAGGAAGGAAAGAGATGAAAGAAAGAGAAAAAGAAAGAGAAGAAAAAGGACATGAGAATAGAGGAAGGTAAGAGTAGGCGAGAATTAAGAAAGAGGAGAGAAACGATAGGAGGGGCGCACCGAGGGGGGGGGGGGGGAGAGAGGACAATAGAGGACATTAGAGTAGGAAGAAAATGTCAGTAAAGGGAGGAGATGTACCGAAGAAGGAAGGAAGAAGATAAAGATGGAGGAAAGACGGAGAGGAGAACAACAAGAACATGATAAGCGGCAATTAGTAACGAAGAGGGAAGAAGAGAAAAAGAAGTCAAGCAAAGAAAGAGGGAGAAAGAAAAAAAAGTAAAAAGGAGAAAGGAAAAGAAAGAAAGAAAGAA
>NC_091556.1:3631498-3633998 GCF_042767895.1 Penaeus vannamei | reverse complement strand
TCTACTCTCCTATTGCCCACCTCCTTCTTCTCTTCCCCTTTCCCCCATCTACTCTTCTTATCTTTACCGTGTTCTCCTTTCCCCCTATTTCTATTTTCCTTATCCCTTTTCCCCTCTCCCCTATGCTCATCCCCCCCCCCCCTCCCCTGATCTATCGAAAGAAGGGGTATGGAAGTAGGAGGAAGGAAGGAGAAGGAAGGGAAGGATGGAGGGGAAGAGGAAGAGGGGAGAAGGAGAAAGAGGAGGGGGAGAAGAAGAAAGAGAAGGTTGAGGATGAGGAGGGAGGGGAAGAGGGGAAGAGGTGGAAGGGGAGGAGGAGGAGGAGGAGGAGAAAGAGGAGGAGGAGGAGGAACAAGAAAAGCAGGAGGAGAGATAGGAGGAGGAGGAGGAGAAAGCGGAGGAGGAGGAGGAGGAAGAGTAGATGAAAGAAGAGGAGGAGGATGATTGAAAGGGAAAAGAGGAAGAAGTGGAGAAGAGATGGAGATGAGTAAGGGGAGAGAAAGAGAATGATGAAAGTAAAGAAATACAGAAAGTAAAAAAAAAGTAAAAAAAAAAAAAAGAAAAAAAAACTTTCTCTATTTAGGTTAGTAAGACGATGAGAATTGTTGATTTTAGTTTCGATCAATTATTCAAAGATTAATGATTTGCAGATGATGTGCACAGGTTTATATATTTTTTTGTGATTAAACTTTTCTGACTTTTTTTTTCTCTTAGATTAATTAAATATAGCACGAGATGTTTGATCTACTTTTGCACGTAAAGTATAAACTGCACAGAGACACGGGTGTATACATACTCATACAGGTACACACAATGTTTTGATGAATAGATACACATACACACACGGAAATACACATAGATTCATATGTTTAGATGGATAGACACACACACACGCACACAAACACACAAAAGCACACATAGACATATATGTTTAGATGAACACACACGCACACACACACACACACGCACACACACACACACGCACACACACACACACACACACACACACACACACACACACACACACACACACACACACACACACACACACACACACACACACACACACATACACACTCACAACTCTCCCCACCTCTCTGTCTCTCTGTGTTTTTCTTTCTTTCTCTGTCTGTCTTCCCACCCTCCCACTCTGTCTCCCTCCATCTCCCTCCTTTCAACTCCCCTCCACTCTCTTATCCAATCACCCTTCCCTCCCTACACCTTCTCCCTACACCCCCTCCCTCCAATCTCTTTGTTCAGTCCCTCCTTCCCTCCCTTAATTCCTCTCCCTCCCCTCCTTTCCCTCCCTCCCCTCCTCTCCCTCTTCCCCTCCACCCCTCCCCTTCTCTCCTTCCCTCACTCCTCTTCACCCCCTTCTCTCTTTCCCCTCCTCTCCCTCCTTCCCTCCCTCCCTCCCCTCCTCTCCGTCTTTCCCTCCCTCCCTCCATATCTCCCTCCCCCTCCCTCAACTCCTCTCCTCGCGCTCCTTCCTTCCTTCCATCCCATCTACTCTCCCATCCTCTCCTTCCTTCCCTCCCCTTCCCTCTCCCCTCTTCACCCCCTTCCCCTCCTTCCTTCCTTTCCCTCCCCTCCCCTCTCTCTCTCTTTCCCTCCCTCAACTCCTCTCCTTCCATCCCATCCTCCCCTTCCTTCCCTTCCCCTCCCATCTCCCCTCTCCGCCCCCTTCCCTTCCCCTCTCCTTCCCATCCTCCTCCTTCCTTCCCTCTCCCCTCCTTCCTTCACTCTCCCCTCTTCGCCCCCTTCCCCTCCCCTCCCTCCTATCCCCTCCTTCCATCCCATCCTCTCCTTCCTTCCCTCCCCCTCCCATCTCCCATCCTTCCCTCCCCTTCCCATCTCCCCTCTTCACCCCCTTCCCCTCCCCTTTCTCTCTCTCTCAGCCACTCCAACCCGCTGCAAAAACAATGACGGAAGAGCCATCAGCTGAGTGTCGGAATCGTAATCCCTTCGCGCGAGCCAACACGGTAATCCGGATTGATCACCTGCTGAGGGGAAGAGGGGGAAAGGGGAGAGGGGCGAGGGGAGAGGGGTGAGGGGTAAGGGGCGAGGATGGACGAGGGGAGAGGGGTGAGGGGGCGAGGGGAGAGGGGACGAGGGGTGAGGGTGGAGAGGGGAGAGGGGAAAGAGGTAAGGGGAGAGGGGTGAGGGGAGAGGGGGCGAGGAGGAGAGGGTGATTGGATGAGGGGAGAGGGGGTGAGGGATGAGGGGAGAGAGGAGGAGTGATTGGATGAGGGGAGAGGGAGAGGAAGGGAGAGGGGAGAGGAGTGAGAGGGTGAGGGGAGAGGGGAGAGGGGAGACTGGATGAGGTGGAGAGGTGAGGAGGGGAGACTGGACGAGGGGGAGAGGGGAGAGGGGAGACTGGATGAGGGGAGGGTGGACGAGGGAGAGGGGAGGTGAAGAGGGGAGAGAGGAGAGGGAATGAGGAGGGGGAGATGAGTGAGGGGGAGAGGGGAGATTGGATGAGGGGTGAGGAGAGAGGTGG
>NC_091556.1:3593998-3618998 GCF_042767895.1 Penaeus vannamei | reverse complement strand
GAGGGAGGGAAGGAGGGAAGGAGGGAGGGAGGGAAGGAGGGAAGGAGGGAGGGAAGGAATAAGGGAAGGAAGGAGGGAGGGAAGGAGGAAGGGAAAGAAGAGAGAGAGAGAGAGAGAGAGAGAGAGAGAGAGAGAGAGAGAGAGAGAGAGAGAGAGAGAGAGAGAGAGAGAGAGAGAGAGTAAGAGAGAGAGAGAGAGAGACACCGACCGACTGACAGGTAAATAGACAGACAGACAGACAGGCAGATAGACAAACAAACCGATAGAGAGTTTCCCAATACACCATACATCCATATGAATGAAAAAAAAAAAATACAATTCCAAAGCTATTTATATATATATATATATATATATATATATATATATATATATATATATATATATATATATATATATATATATATATATATATATATATATATATCCACGTCTAACGTATCACAAACCACAAGCCTCGAAACGCTATGATTTATTGCATTTATGAATCGAAAGACTTCTAATTTAAATCAAACCCTTACGTTTCTTATCCACAAAATTATCCTTTTGAATACGGTTAACATTCAAATTATCCTTTTAAACGTTATCGGGTTTATGTTATTGTTTATATGCATATCATTATCATCCATTGTCTTATTCCCTCGTGGGTGTGAAGTGATCGAAAAATGGTATTTACGTAGATTATAATTGGAGAAATGAGCGAAAGCGTGTAATCGAGAAAAAAAGTGAAAAGTGATGGAAAAAGATAATTATGAGTAATTTATGTTACCTCACTCATTTTCAATTAAGAATATACGTTTCCAAATGAAGTGATTTATATAACTTGATATGAAATGAACTAAAAAAAAGAAAAGAAAAAAAAAACATTTATCCCTAATGATTTCAAATCTATTTAATACAGTCTTCTAATAACAAAAAATGTATAAAGCAAAATATATAGAATACAAACGATAAAACAATATACGAAACAATCAAAACACAAAAAAACAAACAAATAAACAAAAACAAAAAACACCACCTTATCCCCCTCCCCCCCCAAAAAAAAAAAATCTACAAAAATACAACAACAACACCAAAATAAAGGGGGGGGGGTAGATAAAGAAAAATGAAAAAAACAAGGAAAAAACAGCCCTTATTATCACCGGACTCCCATCAGCGTAGCGACGGACCCTACCCAGCCATGACCCGGGTCGTAAACATGTCGAAACGTGTCTCGCGGGGGGTTGGGGGGTTGGGGGGAGGGCGGGGAGACATGGGAAGGGGGGGGGGTTCGATGTTGACGTCAAATCCTTTCATTGTTTTGGTTGTTGTTGTTGTTATTGTTATTATTGTCATCATTGGTATTATTTTAATTATTATTAGTATTGATCTAATTACAATTAACATTATTATTATCATTGTCCTTTTTATCATCATTATCCTTATTGCTATCATCATCATTAGTTTTATTGTTGATTTTATTATCATTATCATTAGTGTTATTGGTTTTATTATTATCATTATTGTCATTACTGTTACCATCATTTTTATCATTATCATTATCACGATCATTACTAGTCATTATTACTATCATCATCATTATTATTATCATCGTTATAATAATTACTATTACTACTACTAACAACACACACTTACTTATTGCTGAAAACTTTATTATTTATAAATGTGTAAGAAAATGCTTTAAATACCCTTTTTTTATCAATGTTCTTACTGTTTATCAATTTTTGTCTATTTCTTTCTCTGAATTTAACTTACTTTTATTTGTTTGTCTCAAATTTTCTCTCTTCGTTTCCTTTCTCTCTCCATCTTTCACTTTTTAAGATACTATCACAATCATATTATTTCAGTTCCCCCTGCTTAATTTACATCCGTTTTCTTTCTTATTTACATATTCCATTTTTCACGCTCTTCATGTTATCTTCATTTTCTATGTTATCATTTTGATCTTAACTTCTTTTCTCTTCGCTTTCTCTTCTACTTTATTCTTTTTCTTTTTTGCCTCCTTCATTCTTTATATATATATATATTTTTTTTTAATTCCCGTTCTTTTACTTTTCATTTCATTTATTGATTATCACTTTCTTCCATCTCCCCTTCGTCCTGTTCTTTCGTCACCGACCACATTCTTCCTTCCCTTCTAAACCTTCTTTATCAACTCCTTTCTGTCTCCTCTTCCTCCTATTCTTTCCCTATTCCGTTTCACCTTCCTTCATCAACTATTTCCCCTTTTCCTTCTATCTATTCTCTTTTGCACCAACTTCATCTTTCTATTTTCTTCTTCTCTTTATTTCCATCCCTTCTCTCTATTCTCTTTTGCATCAACTTCACCCCCTCTATTTTCTTCATCTCTTTACTTCTATCCCTCTTTTATCAGCCCCCACCCCTATCTCCCGTTCTATCTCCTCGTCGCCTTGACCTTCTAACGCCCCCCCCCTCCCCCCCCCCTACCTCCTAAGCCCCGCCCATACAATCACCGACCACGACCCACTTTCCGAGGGAAGGGGGCGGGGCTTAGGGGGTAAGGGGCGGGGCTTGAAGGGGGGGGTGGGGCTTGAGAGGGGGTGGGGTAAGGGGCGGGGCTTGAAGGGGGGTGGGGTAGGGGGCGGGGCTTGAAGGGGTGGGGGGGTAGGGGGTGGGAGGAAGGGGGGGGGGAGGGCGAGACGCGCAAACATGAATCGACGAAACACTGATTGAATATTTTTTTTTCCTCTTCTTCTAATCTTTAATTTCTTATTCTTGTTTTCCGTTTTTTTTTCGTTCTCGGTCTGATTCTTCTGTCTCTTCCGATTTTTTTTTTATTTTTTATTGTTATTTAATTCTTATTCGTATTCTTATTTTGCCTTTATCTTTAATACTAATGTTATCTTTACCATTATCATTATGACTTTCAGTATTAGATATGCACTCATCTCCCCACGCACGCACTTATATATATATATATATATTTATATATATATATATAAATATATATATATATATATATATATATATATATATATATATATATATATATATATATACATATATATATATATATATATATATATATATATATATATATGTATATATATATATATATATGTATATATATATATATATATATATATACATATATATATATACATATATATATATATATAGATATATATTTATTATTTTTTATTTTTTTATTTTTTTATTAATTAATTAATTAATTTATATATATAAACACAGATAGATAGACAGGTAGACAGATAGGTTGATAAATAGATATAGATATATAGATAGATAGACAGATAGACAGAGAGAGAGAGAGAGAGAGAGAGAAAGAAATATATAGAGAAAAATAGTTCCGAAAAAAGATAGATAGACAGACAGAGAGAGAGAGAAAGAAAATTGAATATAAAAAGAAAAATTGTTGCGAAAAAAACCGGCGCCATCCATTCATCAAAAACTCCACGGGGATTACACTCCACATTTCACTACAAGTTTGCTCTGAACCAGATATTCGCTTCTCGCGGTAAGTATTATTGAGGATTACGGTCATAAGACTCAACGGATTATTGCCTCGGAGACCTTGAGAAGGTGGGGGGTAGGGGTGTCCGTACGGGGGGGGGAGGGTGGAGGAAAGAGGAGGAAGGAAAGGGAAGAGAAGAGAAAGAGAGAGAAAAAGGCAAAGGGAAAGACTTAAACACACGTGATTCAGTGTGCTTTCTCATGCAGACACGGCGGGGCGAGTGCGTGTCTGTGTCTGTGTTTATTGGTCTGTGTTTATCGGTCTGTTTTTTATCGTTAGTATGTCTGTTTTTTTTAAATAAGATTTCGTTTATTTTTTTTATATTCATCATGCCTCTTCCACTTGTTATTTAATGGTTTTTATTTGCGTTCATCTTCGTGGACATTGCTTCGTTATCAGATATGATGGCATTTTCATTTATTTTTTATATCGCAATGCTAACGACGAAAATGGACAAAGAAGAATGACAGGAATAATAAAATTTATGATAGATAATGATGATCTTACGTACTTATACACACACATACACACACACACCTACACACACACACACACACACACATAGCCACACACACACACGCACACACACATAGCCACACACACACAGACACACACATAGCCACACACACACACACATACCCACACACCCACACACCCACATACACACATAGCCACACATACAAAGGCTGTGTCTTCAAGATACACAAGCAAAACAAAGCATAGCACGAACATCACACAACCGTTCATGGTGCACCCCCCCCTCCCGTATTTTATTAATGATTTTATATTGTTCCAAATCCCCTTCCTTGACCTCCCCCTCCCTCCCCCCTCCCCCTCCCCCCTTTCCCCTCCCCATATTAATCACGTGGTTCGCGCTGATGCCTATGTCTTGACGTTTCCAGTTTAAAAGGCTATTCTTGACTAGTTGGTCACGTGTCTCCTTGCGTGATATCTTGTCAAAAAAAAAAAAAAAAAAATCGGGAATGCATAGTTTATTCAGGTGATGTATTTCCCTATCTGCATTTGCGATAGATAAATATCTTGCATTCTTGGAAAGGAATGAGTCACGTCTATCATTGGCTTATTAATCGTTGGCAACTTTTCTCGTCATGACGTCACTGTCTTGCTACATGTTGAGAAGTGACGTCACACTTTCGTCATTACTTGCAGTTATCTTGCTACATGTTGAGAAGTGACGTCACACTTTCGTCATTACTTGCAGCTGTCTTGCTACATGTTGAGAAGTGACGTCACACTTTCGTCATTACTTGCAGCTGTCTTGCTACATGTTGAGAAGTGACGTCACACTTTCGTCATTACTTGTAGTTGTCTTGCTACATGTTGAGAAGTGACGTCACACTTTCGTCATTACTTGCAGTTGTCTTGCTACATGTTGAGAAGTGACGTCATACTTTCGTCATTACTTGCAGCTGTCTTGCTACATGTTGAGAAGTGACGTCACACTTTCGTCATTACTTGCAGCTGTCTTGCTACATGTTGAGAAGTGACGTCACACTTTCGTCCTTACTTGTAGTTGTCTTGCTACATGTTGAGAAGTGACGTCATACTTTCGTCATTACTTGCAGTTGTCTTGCTATATGTTGAGAAGTGACGTCACACTTTCGTCATTACTTGTAGTTGTCTTGCTACATGTTGAGAAGTGACGTCATACTTTCGTCATTACTTGCAGTTGTCTTGCTACATGTTGAGAAGTGACGTCACACTTTCGTCCTTACTTGCAGTTGTCTTGCTACATGTCGAGAAGTGACGTCATACTTTCGTCATTACTTGCAGCTGTCTTGCTACATGTTGAGAAGTGACGTCACACTTTCGTCCTTACTTGCAGTTGTCTTGCTACATGTCGAGAAGTGACGTCATACTTTCGTCATTACTTGCAGTTGTCTTGCTACATGTTGAGAAGTGACGTCACACTCTCGTCATTACTTGCAGTTGTCTTGCTACATGTTGAGAAGTGACGTCACACTTTCGTCCTTACTTGCAGTTGTCTTGCTACATGTTGAGAAGTGACGTCATACTTTCGTCATTACTTGCAGCTGTCTTGCTACATGTTGAGAAGTGACGTCATACTTTCGTCATTACTTGCAGTTGTCTTGCTACATGTTGAGAAGTGACGTCATACTTTCGTCATTACTTGCAGCTGTCTTGCTACATGTTGAGAAGTGACGTCACACTCTCGTCATTACTTGCAGTTGTCTTGCTACATGTTGAGAAGTGACGTCATACTTTCGTCATTACTTGCAGTTGTCTTGCTACATGTTGAGAAGTGACGTCACACTTTCGTCCTTACTTGCAGCTGTCTTGCTACATGTTGAGAAGTGACGTCACACTTTCGTCATTACTTGCAGTTGTCTTGCTACATGTTGAGAAGTGACGTCATACTCTCGTCATTACTTGCAGCTGTCTTGCTACATGTTGAGAAGTGACGTCATACTTTCGTCATTACTTGCAGTTGTCTTGCTACATGTTGAGAAGTGACGTCATACTTTCGTCATTACTTGCAGCTGTCTTGCTACATGTTGAGAAGTGACGTCACACTCTCGTCATTACTTGCAGTTGTCTTGCTACATGTTGAGAAGTGACGTCACACTTTCGTCATTACTTGCAGTTGTCTTGCTACATGTTGAGAAGTGACGTCACACTTTCGTCATTACTTGCAGTTGTCTTGCTACATGTTGAGAAGTGACGTCATACTTTCGTCATTACTTGCAGTTGTCTTGCTACATGTCGAGAAGTGACGTCATACTTTCGTCATTACTTGCAGTTGTCTTGCTACATGTCGAGAAGTGACGTCATACTTTCGTCATTACTTGTAGTTGTCTTGCTACATGTTGAGAAGTGACGTCACACTTTCGTCATTACTTGTTGTCTTGCTACATGTTGAGAAGTGACGTCATACTTTCGTCCTTACTTGCAGCTGTCTTGCTACATGTTGAGAAGTGACGTCACACTTTCGTCATTACTTGCAGTTGTCTTGCTACATGTTGAGAAGTGACGTCATACTTTCGTCATTCTTTTCCTGCTGTAGTCGTGGCAAACGCTATTTAACGAATTGCACAGCGTTTGTTAACAGTAGAGGATCCGAAGGTATATAACAAGCCAATACTTCACTTTGCTGGTGTTTATACTATCCAATTCCCTCATGGCTCGTTATTAATTATTCTCTTATCAACAATCATAGTTATCATCATCCCCTTTCTATCCATCTAAATTCTCATCAGAGGGATATAAAGGAATAAAATAAGAAAGAAAGAAAGAAAGAGAACGTGCGATAAGAAAGTTTCTATTTTTTTTTTTTTTTTACAAGACCGTAACTTTACCCTACAGGATCAATAAGAAGGTCAATATTATCTACGAACAGTGAGTCGGGGAACCTGCATATACACGCACACACTTAGCCCTTAGAGTGTAACTTAGGGTCAGAATTGAGGGTGTGGTGGGGTGTGAGGGACGTCGAGAAGGGATTAGGGGAAGGGAGAAAGGGGGAAAGGGAAGAGGGAAGAAAGAGGAGAGAGGGAGGGGAGAGGGAGAGAGGTGGCGTGAGGGGGAAGGGGGGGAGGAGAGGAATGGAGAGAGGAGAGAGAGAGAAGAGGAGAAGAATGACCGTGAGCTAAGAGAGGAAGGGAAAATAAGAGAGAAGGGAAGAGAAGAGGGGAAGAGAATCAAGCGAAGTAAAACAAAGATAGGAATAGAGAAAGGAAGTGCGAGGAGGAAAGAAGCGAAGGAAGAGAACAAAGAAAGGAGAGACAGAAAAAGAAGGAAAAAAAAAAAAAAACAGAAGCTGAGAAAAAAAGAAAAAACCCCCCGGAAAGGAAGGTAAATAGAAGAAGAAAAGAAGGGGAAAGAATGAGGGGAAGTAGCAAGAGGGGAAAGGGAAATGCCTTTGTGTTGCATGACACGTGACACTCAGTTACTGTCACGCTCATTAAGTTGGGAAACAGATGGAAGGATAAACTTAGTCAGCGTAGGAAGTTTTAGGATAGAAACTTCTCTGTCAAACACGATACTTGTTTATCAAAATTACTTAAGAAATCTATAAGGGAAGGAGTTTTTAGGATAGAAACTTCTCTGTTAAACACGCTACTTGTTTATTAAAATTGCTTAAGAAACAGATAGAAGGATAAATTTAGCCAACGTAGGAGTTTTTAGGACGGAAACTTCTCTGTTAAACACACTACTTGTTTATTAAAATTGCTTAAGAAACAGATGGAAGGATAAATTTAGTCAGCGTAGGAAGTTTTAGGATAGAAACTTCTCTGTCAAACACGATACTTGTTTATCAAAATTACTTAAGAAATCTATAAGTGAATTAATTATTTGTATGATAATAAGTGCAGGAGCCAGGGACTAAATCATCATAATAGTGATAATAGCAATGTATTCATACCAAAGACTATAAAGAATAATGACTCATATTGATTTTCTGTACCCTTGTTAACGCACGTGTATGCACACATACACGCACAAACACACACACAGAAACGCACACACAGAAACTCACGCACACAAACACACACACACACACACACACACACACACACACACACACACACACACACAGAAAGAAAGAAAGAAAGAGAAAGAGATTGAGAGAAAGAGCGAGAGAGAGAAAGAGAGAGAGAGAGAGAGAGAGAGAGAGAGAGAGAGAGAGAGAGAGAGAGAGAGAGAGAGAGAGAGAGAGAGAGAGAGAGAGAGAGAGAGAGAGAGATTGATAGATAGATAGAGAGAGAGAGAGAGAGAAAGAAAAAACAACAACAGTATATCCATACAAAGAAAACAAAAACAAAAACAAAAAGAGAGAGTTAGCGAAGTATGTGTCTATGTTTACACGCCTCGTCGCCGGCGAGCTGAAGATAACAACTCTTTCTCGGAAGTCACGCCCACTTTCGAGGTGCTGGGGACGTGGGCGGAGTCAGGAGGGAAAGGGGGGGGGGGGAGAGGAGAGAGGAGTGGGTGTGTGTGGGGGGGGGAAGAGGAGGGGAAAGGGAGTAGGGAGGGGGTGGGGGGAGGGGAAGAGTAGGGGAAAGGGAGTAGGGAGGGGGTGGGGGGAGGGGAATGGGAGTAGGGAGGGGGGAGGGGAGAGGAGTGGGTGTGGGGAGGGGAAAGGGGTGAGGAGGGGGAGGGGAGAGGAGTGGGTGTGGGGAGGAGAAAGGGAGAGGGGAGGGGAGAGGAGTGGGTGAGGGGAGGGGAAAGGGGTGAGGAGGGGGAGGGGAGAGGAGTGGGTGTGGGGAGGAGAAAGGGAGAGGGGAGGGGAGAGGAGTGGGTGTGGGGAGGGGAAAGGGGTGAGGAGGGGGAGGGGAGAGGAGTGGTTGTGGGGAGGAGGATGGGGAAGGGAGGGGATGGGGGTTGGGGGAGTGGATAAGGGGGATGGGGAAGGGGAAAGGGAGGGGAGGGGAGAGGAGTAGGTGTGGGGAAGGGAAAGGGAGTAGGGAGGGGGAGGGGGAAGAGGAGGAGAAAGGGAGAGGTGAGGGAAAGGGGAGAGGAGGGATGGTGGTTTGGGGAGTGGAGAGGGGGATGGGAGGGAGGAGAAAGAGAGAGGGGAGGAGAAAAGGGGTGAGTGTTTCTTAGGAATGTAGAAGGGAGAGGAAGGCGTAAAGAAAGGAATGGAAGGAAAAGGAGGGAAGGAAAGAGAGGAAGGGAAGGAAGGGGAAGAAGAAAAGAAAGGGAAAGTAGAATGAATTAAGAAAAAAGAACGAAATGCAAAGGGAAGAGATGGAAAAAAGAAAAGGAAAAGAAGAGAATAGGTCAGAACGAAGGGAAAAGCGAAGAAGAGAGAAAGAATGAAGGGAGAAGAACAGAAGAAAGGGAGAGGCGGGGACGTGAAGGGGAAGTGGGGGGCGGGGGGGGGAGGGGGCGAGCAGTGCATACCGCTCCTGAATCAATTCGCAAGAACCACTCAAACAGAAATGTATCTTTTAAACGTAAACAGAGGAAGAAGAAGAAGAAAAAAAGAAAAATATCAGCAAGGTCGATGAATAAATGTGTAATTGCAAAGAATTCCTTTACTATGTTAGTTGAACTTACTCATTATTGAGAGACTCATGACAGTTATAAAAAGGCCTATATTAGTCATAGAAAGGCCTATGACATTCATAGAAAGGCCTATGACAGTCATAGAAAGGCCTATGACAGTCATAGAAAGGCCTATGACAGTCATAGAAAGGCCTATGACAGTCATAGAAAGGCCTATGACAGTCATAGAAAGGCCTATGACAGTCATAGAAAGGCCTATGACAGTCATAGAAAGGCCTATGACAGTCATAGAAAGGCCTATGACAGTCATAGAAAGGCCTATGACAGTCATAGAAAGGCCTATGACAGTCATAGAAAGGCCTATGACAGTATTAGTAAGGCCTATGACAGTCATAGTAAGGCCTATGACAGTCATAGAAAGGCCTATGACCGTCATAGTAAGGCCTATGACCGTCATAGAAAGGCCCATGGCAGTCATAGAAAGGCCTATGGGTCATAAAAAGGAATATGACAGTCATAAAATGGCATATGACAGTCATAGAAAGGCCCATGGCAGTTATAGTAAGGCCTATGACAGTCATGGTAAGGGCTATGACAGTCATAGTAAGGCCTATAACCGTCATAGAAAGGCCCATGGCAGTCATAAAAAGGCCTATGGGTCATAAAAAGGCATATGACAGTCATAGAAAGGCCTATGGCTGTCATAGAGAGGCCTATGACAGTCATAGAAAGGCCTATGGGTCATAAAAAAGGCATATGACACTCATAGAAGGCCTATGACAGTCATAGAAAGGCCTATGACAGTCATAGAAAGGCCTATGGGTCATAAAAAGGCATATGACAGTCATAGAAAGGCCTATGGCAGTCATAGAGAGGCCTATGACAGTCATAGAAAGGTCTATGGATCATAAAAAAAACATATGAAAGTCATAAAAAGGCCTATGACTGTCATAGAAGGACCAATGACACAGCCCTGCAGCTCAGCCTTATGAGGATGTCACGAGGCAAAAATTGATTTAGTGAATATTTCAACGAGTGCATCGGCATTAATAGGAGGTGTATGCAGTTTCAGGAATGCGCTTGTCCTGATTGCAGACTTGGGCGAATGCAATGCAGGAATTATCTGCATCAGCTGCAAATCAATACCGAATGTGAACTTTTATCTTTTGTATATGTTTACGCACACACAGAAAACACATGCACACAAACTTTCAAGCACACACACAATACATACATACATACACACTCAGACACACATACACACTCACACACACACATACACACACACACACACACACACACACACACACACACACACACACACACACAGACACACACACACACACACACACACACACACACATATATATATATATATATATATATATATATATATATATATATATATATATATATATATGTATATATATATGCGTCTGTGTGTATGTAAATATATACACACACACATATAAATATGTGTGTGTGTATATATGTATATGTAAATGTATATATATATATATATATATATATATATATATATATATATATATATATATATATATATATATATATATATATATGTATATATATATGTATATATATATATATATATATATATATATATATATATATATATATATATATATATATATATGTGTGTGTGTGTGTGTATGTGTGTGTGTGTGTGTGTGTGTGTGTGTGTGTGTGTGTGTGTGTGTGTGTGTGTGTGTGTATGTGTGTGTGTGTGTGTGTGTGTGTGTGTGTGTGTGTATATATATATATATATATATATATATATATATATATATATATATATTTATTTATATTTATATACATATATACATACAAACACACACACACAGACACACACACACACACACACACACACACACACACACACATATATATATATATATATATATATATATATATATATATATATATATATATACATGTATATATATATATATATATATATATATATATATATATATATATATATATATATATATATATATATATATATATATAATTATATTTATATATATATATGCATGTATGGATATGTATATATGTAGTCTGAGATACTGGAAAACTTTCGGGTGATTTTTCCACGACGACATAAATCTCATTTCGAAATCGACCTTAGGAATTAGAATAAATCTATCAGATGTCACAAACGCGTGTGAAGAGCAATGCAATTACATCCAGTTCTATTTCATATTGAAAGAGAGAGAGAGAGAGAAAAAATGGTGGATAACAGGCAGTCTCGGCAATAAGCAGAAGGCAAGCCAATTGTGTTCGCGCCACGCAAGTCCCTCAAGATTGTGATCAAGCTTGACCTTGTGGTTGATGTGTTTATCTGGCCACTGCAATCCCTCGGGACAAGGAGGATGTAATAATAAAACCACAAAAGGTTGATATTAACTCTTATTATCATTACGTCTTTGGATTCCTTCTGTGAAAGGGAGGAAATGGAGAAACAAGAAGAAGAAGAAGAAGAAGAAGAAAAAAAAATAGCGACTAAAATTAAATTCGAGTATTATCATGATCATTTTTTTTTCTCCTAGGTTTTATAATAAAAAAATATGACAGAAAGAATAGAAGAGAAATAAAAGGAGAAAGAAGAAGAAGAAGAAGAAGAAAAATAATAGCGACTAAAATTAAATTCGAGTATTATCATAATCATTTTTTTTTTCTCCTAGGTTTTATAACAAAAAAATATGACAGAAAGAATAGAAGAGAAATAAAAGGAGAAAGAAGAAGAAGAAGAAAAAAAATAATAGCGACTAAAAGTAAATTCGAGTATTATCATAATCATTTTTTTCTCTCCTAGGTTTTATAATAAAAAAATATGACAGAAAAGAATAGAAGAGAAATAAAAGTGCAAATTACGACCTTAATGACCTTGACATACCTTCTTTACGGCTGATACATTTTACATTTTTATTTTTCCTATTTTTCTATACTGGCGAAACGAAGAGAATAATGCACACTGGCACGTAATAGAGGCGATAACCCAGTAATTTAGTCATGGTCTGAAGATAAGTCTCCATTACTGTTCGTCCCTTAATCTGTTCTTCCAAGGAGCTTCTTTCTGTAATTTTTTATGGTGTTTATTCGATATTTTAGGAGATAAGTACGAAATAACAATATATATATATATATATATATATATATATATATATATATATATATATATATATATATATATATATATATATATATATATATATATATATATATATATATGTATATGTGAGAGAGTGAGAGACAGGGAGATAAAGACAGACAGATAGATAGATAGACAGAAACAGATATAAAAAACAGATAAAAAATCCAATGATAAAAAAAAAACAGATATCAAAATATGCCCCCCCCCCAAAAAAAAAAAAAAAAAAAAAAAAAACACACACAGAGCTAAGACAAAATCCCTAATCCTACACCCTTTATCCTTACAGAATCCTTACACGAACGAGATCTACGACACTCGGAACATCGCCTGCATAAGCATCTCCGTGATCGTGGAAGATGTGCAGGACATGCCACCTGTCATCTGGGCGCCTCCTGTCACTCGCATCACCAGCAACCATAGGGAGGTGAGGTGGCTTTACGTGTGTATGTAGAGAATAATTTAATTAAATATGAATGATTATATACTATTAACTATGTGTAGATAATTATGTGTATATATGAATATTAGTCCACAGGGAGGTGAGGTGTCTTTGTGTATGTAGATAATCATTTAATTAAATTTGAATGATTATATACTATTAACTTTATGTAGATAATTATGTGTAGATATGAATATTAGTCCATAGGGAGGTGAGGTGGCTTTACGTGTGTATTTAGAGAATCATTTAAATATGAATAATTATATACTATTAACTAAATATGAATAATTATATACTATTAACTAAATATGAATAATTATATACTATTAACTGTGTAGATAATTATGTGTATATATGAATATTAGTCTATAGAGAGGTGAGGTGGCTTTACGTGTGTATGTAGAGAATCATTTAAATATGAATAATTATATACTATTAACTAAATATGAATAATGATATACTATTAACTATGTGTAGATAATTATGTGTATATATGAATATTACTCCATAGAGAGTGTGTATATAGATAATCATTTAATCAAACATGAATAATTATATATATATATATATATATATATATATATATATATATATATATATATATATATATATATATATATATATATATATATATATATATATATATATATATATATATACGTAAATGTTTAAATGTACAGCTCGGTTACTATTAGGTAATTCACTTAAATTTAGGATCATGTACTTTCTCATTTTCTATTTGTTTATCTAATTTACTGAATATTACTTTATTACTCATTTCATAGTTTTTCTTAATAGGATTACTATTTGTTTAAAAGTTTCTTATAGGCTCATTTTTCTTAGTTATTTGTAGTTATTTGAGCATGTATGTATTCATCTATTTACATGCTTTACTTATATTTTCTTTTATCTTATATTTTCTAACGTTATTATGCTGTACTTTGATATCACAAACTTCATGATGATGAAGATAACACTAAAACGATCATTAAGTATCAATGTGATAATTTTTGTTAATATCAAGATAACAACAATAATGATTATATCAATGCAATTATGTGTATCAAAATTAAGAGCGTTATCATTATTTTCATCATCAAATTACCTTCTAAGATCATCTTCCTAATTATCATCATCAAATTACCTTCTAAGATCATCTTCCTAATTACCATAATAAATCTATCCATATGTACAAAACAGTTATCATCATCTTTACAAAGGAATTACATATTACAGCTATTATCAAATGAATCTATCACCATATTAGGCCAACAATTACAACAAAGACATTTTACAAAGACTGAATAATACCTTCTACAGAATTTCCCAAACCTGGATGGCTAACAGCTGATTCCTTCTGTCATGGAAATAGAAATGGAGACTACATATAGCCCCCATAAATAGCATTATCAATACAAGGTCACATAAAGCCATAAACTACTTGCTGTGGTAGATATGACAAGTCAAGGCCAGAAGTGTAATTAGAGAGAGAGAGAAAGAAAAGAAAAAAAAAAAGAAAAAAAAAGATGAAATAGGAGAGAGAGAAATAGAAGAAGAAGGAGGAGGAGGAGAAGGAGGAGGAGGAGGAGGAGGAGAAGGAGGAGGAGGAGGAGAAGGAGGAGGAGGAGGAGAAGGAGGAGCAGAGAGAGAGAGAGAGAGAGAGAGAGAGAGAGAGAGAGAGAGAGAGAGAGAGAGAGAGAGAGACAGAGACAGAGATAGAGACATAGAGAGAGAGAGAGAAATAAGTCTACCAATCCTGACTTATCCCTCTCCCAAGGTCAACAGCAGCCACACACGCAAGTATGGTCATGTTAGGGTCACCAAAAACATTTTAATTGGGACTTTGGGGGCCTTGGGAGTAGCGAGGGGGGGGGGGGGGTAGGTAATAGGGTATGAGGGACAAGGGACAAGAAAAAGGGGTCAGTCCAAAGAAGCGAGAATGTAGACTTTGTGGAAAAAGACGCATTGGATAGTGAAAAAAGAAGTCTTACAAGGAATAATAATAGAATTTCAAAAAGGGTTAATGATTCACAAAATGAATAATGATAATAAAAGGGAATAATGATAATAAAAACAACTATTAACAATTATCATGTCAAAATTCTATCCTCAACCAAACACACACACATCTTTCTCAATTCTTCTTAAATCTGAAAAGAAGGATTACAGGATTACAAAGCCATCCTACCACAAAATTATAAATCTGTCCCAACCAGCGACGAGTGCCAAGCCAAAAGGACGAGTGCCACTCCCCTTTGGCACTCACTAGAGCCTTTGGCACTTCGGGAAGATGAATGGCATAGCGTGTGGGTAATAGACGAGTAATTATACGGGGCCATTTGTCAGTATTTTTCGTTCTTAAAGAATAGGTTTAATTGGCCCTCGTGACTCAGGGCTGTTCTCTCAGCTGTTCTTTGTAAGCCTAATTCTGGTGGTGTGGAGTTCTCCTTGTGGTCTCTCTGTTTTTTTTTCTTTTCTTTTCTTTCTCTCTCTCTCTGACTTTTTTCTCTCTGTCTCGGTCTGTCTGTCTGTCTGTCTGTCTCTCTCTCTCTCTCTCTCGCTCTCTCTCTCTCTCTCTCTCTCTCTCTCTCTCTCTCTCTCGCTCTCTCTCTCTCTCTCTCTCTCACTCTCTCTATCTATCTCTGTTTGTCTCTCTCTATCTATCTATCTATCTATCTCTGTTTTTTTTTCTCTCTCTCTATCTATCTCTGTTTCTCTCTCTCTCTCTCTCTCTCTCTCTCTCTCTCTCTCTCTCTCTCTCTCTCTCTCTCTCTCTCTTAAGGGAGGTGCGAAGAGGAGAGTGTAGAAGGGGTGGTGAAAAGAGAGGGCAGAAAAGGTGGGAAGAGGAGAGGATGAAAGAGGAAAGACGAGGAGAGGGGAGAAGAGGAGAGAATAGGAGAGGGGAGGGAAGAGGAAGATAGGTAAGGAGAGAGATGGAGAGGGAAGGGAAGAAGGGGAAAGAAGGGGAAGGAGAAGAAGAGAGAGGGGGATAGGAGAGGTGGATAGGTGAAGAGAAAGGAGTGGAAAGAAAGAAGAAGGGAGAGAAGGAGATGGTAGAAGAGTAGAGAGAGGGATAAGAGAGGAGTAGAGGAGAAGGGAAAAGCGGGAGGGAAGAGGAGGGAAAGAAGAAAGGAAGAAAATAAAATAAGAAGGAAGGAAATAAAAGAGTAGAGGGTAGAAAAGAAGAGAGGAACGAAGGAGAGGAGAGAATAGAAGAGAAAATGAGAGGAATGAGTGGATAACAAAGCCAACGAACACAATAACAACATTGATAATAATAATGATAATGATAGTAATGATAACAATAATGATAATGATAAGGAAGACAATGACAACAATGATAATAAAGTGGTGACAGTGATGAAATTAGGAATAAGAATGATAAGAATAAAACAGAAATAACAACATCAGGAAAAATGACATCATCAAAAACAACAACAACAGACGAACATTCCTTGTTGTCTCGCCAAAATTCCCCGTAAACATTCCATTTAAACATTCCACTTTGGCCATTGGCATATTTTTCCCACTCGGTCACCAAATTCTTTCATTTTTCGTTTATCTTTCATAGGAAAAGTCGATTCGGATAATAAACAAATTATTATTTTTTCGTTTAGTTCCTCTTTTTATTCATTTTCTTCTTTTCCTTCCACCTCCTCTTTATTCATTCTTTTTTTCTATTGCTTTCTCTTTGTTCTTCTTCTTCTACTTATTCTTTATTCTTCTTTTTTTCTACTGCTTCCTCTTTATTCCTCTTCTTCTTTCTCTTCTTTATTCATCTCCCTCTCTTTTTTTTCTTCTACCTCTTCTTTATTCATATTCTTCTTCATCTCCTTTTATTTCTACCTCCACTTTATTCACCTCCCTCTCTTCTTTTTCTCCCACTTCCACTTTATTAAATTCTTCATATTCTTTTTTCCTCCCACTTCCTCTTTATCCATCTCCCTCTCTCCCTTTTCTCCCACTTCCTCTATATTCATACTCTTCATATCCTTCTTTCTCCCACTTCCACTTTATTCACATTCTCCATATCCTTCTTTCTCCTCCTTCCTCTTTATTCACATTCTCCCTCTTCCCTTTTTATCAGGGCGATGAGTTAGTCGTCATAAAAGCAGTGGACGGCGACAGGATGTTAAATAGGCCTATACGCTTCTCCATCATCGCCTCCTGGTCGCTCTACGCCAAATATTTCGCAATTAACCCAATTACAGGTGAGTTACAGTCACAGGTGAGTTACAGTCACAGGTGAGTTACAGTCACAGGTGAGTAACAGTCACAGGTGAGTTACAGTCACAGGTGAGTTACAGTCACAGGTGAGTTACAGTCACAGGTGAGTTACAGTCACAGGTGAGTTACAGTCACAGGTGAGTTACTGTCACAGGTGAGTTACAGTCACAGGTGAGTTACTGTCACAGGTGAGTTACAGTCACAGGTGAGTTACTGTCACGGGTGAGTTACAGTCACAGGTGAGTAACAGTCACAGGTGAATTACAGGTGCATGTTGTTGTTTTTTTTTTTTTTTTTTTTTTTTTTTGCGGTTGAAGGAGTGTGGGTGTGTGTGGGTGGGTGTGGGGTGTGGGTGGGTGTGGGAGTGTGTGGGTGTGTGTGGGTGTCCGTGGGGGTGGGGATGACAGAGGGAGGGAGATAGACAGACAGATAGATAGATAGGTAGATAGATAGATAGAGAGAGAGAGAGAGAGAGAAAGAGAGAAAGAGAGAGAGAGAGAGAGAGAGAGAGAGAGAGAGAGAGAGAGAGAGAGAGAGAGAGAGAGAGAGAGAGAGAGAGAGAGAGAGAGAGAGAGAGAGATGTAAACAGAAAGAAAAAGAGAGAGAGATAATGTAAACAGAAAGAGAAAAAGAGAGAGAGAGAGAGAATATAAACAGAAAGAGAAAGAAAGAAAGAAAGAAAGAGAGAGACGTAAACAAAACAACCATCTAACACCCCCCTCCCCTCTCTTTCTCCCCCAACCCCCCCCAACCCCCACCAGGTGCCATCTCCCTCGAAGACACAGTCAACAGTCTCATCGAAGCCATGACGACGCTGGAGCCAATCTTGGTCAACGTGACGGCGCAAGAACTGAGGGATTCGGACACGCTCGTCCCTGAGGAGATGTACACGTCCCACGTCGAGATCGCTTTCGTGATCATGGATTCGGACATGATGATCCCCAAGTTCGTCCATGAGATGTAAGTAAATAAGAAAGAAGGATGGAGGAAATATAAGTAAATGGGAATAGGGATAGAGGTATAGAGAAGATGTAAGTAAATAAGAGAGAGGGATAAAGATGTAAGTAAATAAGAGAGAGGGATAGAGGAGATGTAAGTAAATGGGAATAGGGACAGAGGAGATGTAAGTAAATGGGAATAAGGATAGAGGAGATGTAAGTAAATAAGAGAGAGGGAGAGAGGAGATGTAAGTAAATGGGGATAGGGATAGAGGAGATATCAGTAAATGGGAATAGGAATAGAGGGGATGTAAGTAAACAAGAGAGAGGGATAGAGGAGATGTAAGTAAATAAGAGAGAGGGATAGAGAGAGGGATAGAGGAGATGTAAGTAAATAAGAGAGAGGGAGAGACGAGATGTAAGTAAATGGGAATAGGGATAAAGGAGATGTAAGTAAATAAGAGAGAGGGATAGAGAGAGGGATAGAGAGAGGGATAGAGAGAGGGATAGAGCAGATGTAAGTAAACAAGAGAGAGGGAGAGAGGAGATGTAAGTAAATGGGAATAGGGAGAAAGGAGATGTAAGTAAATGGGAATAGGGATAGAGGAGATGTAAGTAAACAAGTTCGTCCATGAGATGTAAGTAAATAAGAGAGAGGGAGAGAGGAGATGTAAGTAAATGGGAATAGGGACAGAGGAGATGTAAGTAAATAAGAGAGAGGGAGAGAGGAGATGTAAGTAAACAAGAGAGAGGGAGAGAGGAGATGTAAGTAAATGGGAATAGGGATAAAGGAGATGTAAGTAAATAAGAGAGAGGGATAGAGAGAGGGATAGAGGAGATGTCGGTAAATAAGAGAGAGGGAGAGAGGAAATATAAGTAAATGGGAATAGGGATAGAGGAGATATCAGTAAATGGGAATAGGAATAGAGGGGATGTAAGTAAACAAGAGAGAGGGAGAGAGGAGATGTAAGTAAATGGGAATAGGGATAGAGGGATAGAGGAGATGTAAGTAAAAAAGTTCGTCCATGAGATGTAAGTAAACAAGAGAGAGGGAGAGAGGAGATGTAAGTAAATGGGAAAAAGGATAGAGGAGATGTAAGTAAATAAGAGAGAGGGATAGAGAGAGGGATAGAGATGTAAGTAAATAAGAGAGAGGGATAGAGAGAGAGATTGAGGAGATGTAAGTAAATGGGAATAGGGATAGAGGAGATGTAAGTAAACAAGAGAGAGGGATAGAAATAGGGATTGAGGAGATGTAAGTAAATGGGAATAGGGATAGAGGAGGTGTAAGTAAATGGGAATAGGGAGAAAGGAGATGTAAGTAAATAAGAGAGAGGGAGAAAGGAGATGTAAGTAAACGAGAGAGAGCGAGAGAGGAAATATAAGTAAATGGGAATAGGAATAGAGGAGATGTAAGTCAATAAGAGAGAGAGGGAGAGAGGAGATGTAAGTAAATGGGAAAAAGGATAGAGGAGATGTAAGTATATAAGAGAGAGGGATAGAGAGAGGGACTGAGGAGATGTAAGTAAATGGGAATAGGGATAGAGGAGATATAAATGAGAGAGAGATAGAGGGAGAGAGGAGATGTAAGTAAATATGGGATCGAGGATAGAGGAGATGTAAGTAAATAAGAGAGAGGGAGAAAGGAGTTGTAAGTAAATGGGAATAGGGATAGAGGAGATGTAAGTAAATAAGAGAGAGGGAGAAAGGAGTTGTAAGTAAATGGGAATAGGGATAGAGGAGATGTAAGTAAATAAGAGAGAGGGATAGAGAGAGGGATAGAGATGTAAGTAAATAAGAGAGAGGGATAGAGAGAGAGATTGAGGAGATGTAAGTAAATGGGAATAGGGATAGAGATGTAAGTAAACGAGAGAGAGGGATAGAGATAGGGATTGAGGAGATGTAAGTAAATGGGAATAGGGATAGAGGAGATGTAAGTAAATGGGAATAGGGAAAGAGGAGATATGAGGGGGAAGAAGGAAGAAGAAAGAGGGAGAGAAAAGATGTAAGTGCACGGAGACAAGGAGAGGGTAAAGGAAGAGAAGAGAAAGAAGGAGAGGAGAAAAGAGTAAAATAGACGCAATGAAAGGAGCACAAGACAGGAGAGAAATTAGGAGAAAGAACAGATAAAAAATAGAGCATAATATAATAAAAAAGAAGAGAAATAGGTAAGAGAAGAAAGAAAAGAAAGCAATATCAACTGAAATTTAAAAAAGAAAACAGAAACGAACAGAAGAAAAAGGAAAGAAAGAAGAATAATCATAAAAAATCATGATAATAAATAAAACAAAGCGAAAAAAAACAAGATGGCGAACATTCGAAGTGAATTTAACGAATTAACGAGAATTAACGATTTTTTCGAAGTGCATTTAACGAATTAACGAGAATTAACGATTTTTTCGGTGCATTTAACGAATTAACGATTTTGTTGAAGTGCAATTAACGAATTAACGAGAATTAACGATTTTTAATTAAAACAGGTACGAATTAACGAGAATCAACTATTTTTTCGAAGTGCATTTAACGAATTAACGAGAATTAACGATTTTTTCGAAGTGCAATTTTTAATTAAAACAGGTACGAATTAACGAGAATTAACGATTTCTAATTAAAACAGGTACGAATTAACGAGAATTAACGATTTTTTCGAAGTGCAATTAACGAATTAACGAGAATTAACGATTTTTAATTAAAACAGGTACGAATTAACGAGAATTGACGATTTTTAATTAAAACAGGTACGAATTAACGAGAATTGACGATTTTTAATTAAAACAGGTACGAATCAACGAGAAATAACGATTTTTAATTAAAACAGGTACGAATTAACGAGAAATAACGATTTTTAATTAAAACAGGTACGAATTAACGAGAATTAACGATTTTTTCGAATTGAATTTAACGAATTAACGAGAATTAACGATTTTTAATTAAAACAGGTACGAATTAACGAGAAAACGATTTTTAATTAAAACAGGTACGAATTAACGAGAATTAACGATTTTTAATTAAAACAGGTACGAATTAACGAGAATTAACGATTTTTAATTAAAACAGGTACGAATTAACGAGAATTAACGATTTTTTAATCAATACAGGTACGAATTAACGAGAATTAACGATTTTTAATTAAAACAGGTACGAATTAACGAGAATTAACGATTTTTTCGAAGTGCAATTAACGAATTAACGAGAATTAACGATTTTTAATTAAAACAGGTACGAATTAACGAGAAAACGATTTTTAATTAAAACAGGTACGAATTAACGAGAAATAACGATTTTTAATTAAAACAGGTACGAATTAACGAGAATTAACGATTTTTTCGAATTGAATTTAACGAATTAACGAGAATTAACGATTTTTAATTAAAACAGGTACGAATTAACGAGAATTAACGATTTTTTCGAAGTGCAATTTTTAATCAAAACAGGTACGAATTAACGAGAATTAACGATTTTTAATTAAAACAGGTACGTAGGTGAGGTGCGAGAGAACAGTCCGCCAGACACGGTTATCTCTTTTCCCGTTCCGTTCCTCAAAAAGGTATGTTATTTGTCTGTTTTGTCTGTCTGTTTCCCTTAAATTCATGAATGGTAAAGCTTGGTTATATTTGATTTTCTTGGGAGAAATGAAATAGTATGCATGTAATAATGATGGGAATAGGTACATAGGAGTGATAAAGTCTACACACACATGCACACACACACACACACACACACACACACAACACACACACACACACACACACACACAACACACACACACACACACACACACACAACACACACACACAAACACGCATACACACGCAATAAACTTATCCCCCCCCCTTCCCCTCCCCCTACGCACACAACACACTTACCCCCTTCCTCCCCTCCCCCTCCCTCCTCTCCACACACACACAAACACACAAACTTCAACCTAAATCTTTTTCCTACTCAACAGGGCGTGCGAGGAATGTTTGCCCTTGAAATAAAAGGCGACGAAGGGATATTCGCCGTTGAACCGAATGTCGTAAGGGATTCTACGGCTTTTATCATCAAAGTCAAGAATCCGCAGCTGTTGGACTACGAAACCATGAGCAAGATTGAGTTCAAGGTGAGTTGGTTGGGAGGGAAGGGAGAGGGAGAGGAGAAAGAAGAGAGGGAGAGGAGATGGAAGGCGAGGGAGAGGGTGGGAGAGAAGGAGATAGATAAATAGAGAGAGAGAGAGAAAGAGAGAGAAAGAGAGACAGACAGACAGATAGATATCAAAGAGAGAGAAAGAGAGAGAGAGAGAGAGAGAGAGAGAGAGAGAGAGAGAGAGAGAGAGAGAGAGAGAGAGAGAGAGAGAGAGAGAGATAGGAGAGGGAGAGGAGAGAGAGGAGAGAGAGGAGAGGGAGAAGGAGAGGGAGAAGGAGAGGGTGGGAGAGAGGGAGATAGAGAGAGAGAGAGAGATTGTCTAGAAAATTACACAGAAAAAATGAAAACACACACATTTACATCTAACCAAACCCAGTCCATATCCGAATATAACCACAGTATTAGAAAAAAAACGACTATTAAGAAAGCTACACCTTCAAAAACAACATTAACAATGAAAAATTAATAATCAAAATTTAATAAATCCCCCCCCCCCAAAAAAAAAGAAAAAAAATAAAAGAAAAAAAAAATCAAATCAAATCTAAATAAACAAATAAATAAAATAATAACAATAACCACACGTTCACTCCCTCCAGCTGATAGCCCAATATGAATAGATAAATAAACAAATAAAACAATAATAACAATAACCACACGTTCACTCCCTCCAGCTGATAGCCTAAATAAAAGCAAAAAAAAACAAAAAAAAAAAAACAAACAAGAAAATGAAAAAATAAAAATAAAATAGATAAACAAATAAATAAAATAATAACAATAACCACACGTTCACTCCCTCCAGCTGTTAGCCTAAATAAAAGCAAAAAAAAAAAAAAAAAAAAAAAAAAAAAAAAAAAAATCTAAATAAACAAATAAAATAATAACAATAACAACAACCACACCTTCACTCCCTCCAGCTGATAGCCCAACATGAATAGATAAATAAACAAATAAAACAATAACAATAACAACAACCACACCTTCACTCCCTCCAGCTGATAGC
Organism: Penaeus vannamei; assembly: GCF_042767895.1. NCBI lineage: Eukaryota > Metazoa > Arthropoda > Malacostraca > Decapoda > Penaeidae > Penaeus > Penaeus vannamei. The sequence goes on along the minus strand of NC_091556.1, from coordinate 3,595,610 downwards.
CCAACATAAATAGATAAATAAACAAATAAAACAATAACAATAACAATAACCACACGTTCACTCCCTACAGCAGATAGCCTAAATAAAAGCAAAAAAAAAAAAAAAAAAAAAAAATAAAATAGATAAACAAATAAAACAATAACAATAACAACAACCACACGTTCACTCCCTCCAGCTGATAGCCTAAATAAAAGCAAAAAAAATAAAAAATAAAAAATAAAAAAAAAATAAAAAAAAAATAAATAAATAAACAAATAAAACAATAACAATAACAACAACCACACGTTCACTCCCTCCAGCTGTTAGCCCGGCAAGTCTCCGGCAGCGCCCAGGGAACAGGCACCACGTCAATCAGGATCAACATCTTAGACGTGAACGATAACATGCCGGTGTTCACGAGGCAGCTGTACCAGGCGGAGATCTTCGAGAACATCACCGCTGGGACTTCGATTGTGAAGGTGAGGAGGAGGAAGAGGGGGGTGGGAGGAGGATAGGAGGTGGGGGGAGGAGGAGGAGGAGGAGGGGGTGGGAGGATGGTGGGGGTGGGAGGAGGTAGGAGGAGGAGGAGGGGGTAGGATGGTGGGGGTGGGAGGTGGGGGTGGGAGGGGGTGGGAGGGGGTAGGATGGTGGGCGTGGGGGTAGGAGGAGGAGGTAGGAGGGGGTAGGAGGTAGGAGGTAGGAGGAGGGGGGTAGGAGGAGGATGGTGGGGGAGGGAGGAGGTAGGAGGAGGAGGGATGGGTGGGAGGAGGTAGGAGGAGGGGGTAGGAGGAGGTAGGAGGGGGGGTAGGAGGGGATAGGAGGTAGGAGGGGGTAGGAGGAGGAGGTAGGAGGAGGAGGGGGTAGGAGGAGGGGGTAGGAGGGGGAGGGGGTGGGAGGAGGAGGGGGTAGGAGGAGGATGGTGGGAGGTGGGAGGGGGGTAGGAGGGGGTAGGAGGAGGTAGGAGGGGGAGGATAGGAGGAGGGGGTAGGAGGTGGGAGGATGGTGGGGGTGGTAGGTAGGAGGTAGGAGGGGGAGGAGGAGGGGGTAGGAGGAGGATGGTGGGGGTGGGGGGTAGGAGGAGGGGGAGGGGGTAGGAGGTGGGGGTAGGAGGAGGAGGAGGAGGGGGTAGGAGGAGGGGGAGGAGGATGGTGGGGGTGGGAGGAGGTAGGATGGTGGGGGTGGGGGTAGGAGGAGGGGGAGGGGGGTAGGAGGTGGGGGTGGGAGGTAGGAGGAGGTAGGAGGTAGGAGGGGGTGGGAGGAGGAGGAGGAGGAGGATGGTGGGGGTGGGAGGTGGGGGTAGGAGGATGGTGGGGGTGGGAGGATGGTGGGGGTGGTAGGTAGGAGGTAGGAGGGGGTAGGAGGGGGAGGTAGGAGGATGGTGGGGGTGGGAGGGGGATGGTGGGAGGAGGGGGTAGGAGGAGGAGGAGGGGGTAGGAGGTGGGAGGAGGATGGTGGGGGTGGGAGGGGGATGGAGAGGAGGATGGTGGGGGTGGGAGGGGGATGGTGGGGGTGGGAGGAGGAAGAGGGGGGAGGAGGTAGGAGGGGGTAGGAGGGGATAGGAGGTAGGAGGAGGTAGGAGGAGGTAGGAGGAGGAGGAGGGGGATGGTGGGGGTAGGAGAAGGAGGAGGAGGAG
>NC_091556.1:3578998-3586498 GCF_042767895.1 Penaeus vannamei | reverse complement strand
CGGGAGGAATCACGGAAATTAAGGAGATCAAAGCCTACAGCGTGGCAGACGACACAAGGTCCTCTTTGGATAAGTAAGCTGTAGATGGAGGAAGAGCGAATATGACACCTGACACACCCCCTTGCCCCCCCCCTCCGACACCACTTCCCCCCCCACCTCCCCCAGTGGTGTCGGAGAGGGGTCAACGATCACTTTTTAGATGTTCTTGGCCGTTGATTCCAATGCTTATTTGAGTTTTGAGAGAGAATTATTTTTGTGGTTTGTTTGGTATTTATTTATTGCTGTAAAAATCATGCTTTGTGTATCCACACACTGAACTAAATCATCGAGCTTCACTGTTTTGAACCTCATGTATATACTGAATATATATATATATATATATATATATATATATATATATATATATATATATATATATATATATATGTATATATATTTGCATATATGTATGTATATATATTCATATTTTTGAAGAGGATTTGATTTTGGAAAAGTCCGTTTTGGAGTTCTGCAAATCACGTGACGATTGCACAAGTGAACCTCACCATCACTCAATGTTGTGACACTTTTACAGATTTTTTCAGAAAGAAATATACATCATCATAAATATTCAATTTCACTTCAAGGAACAGTGTAGCCACGTATGAGCATTTGTTTTGTAGGAACTAACACCTAATTGGCAGTATATCTTAAAGAATCAGAACAGCTTGTTGATAAGTAGAGAAGCTTCTTTGGAGATGCATTCTAGTTATCATCTTAATCTAGCCTGATGTTAGCAGAGACAGAATTATTTCTCCGGTGATGAAAACACTTCCAGTTTGATTATCAAAATCAGTTTATGATGATGATGATAATAATAATAATGATAATAATAATGATAATAATAATAATAATAATAATAATAATAATAATAATAATAATAATAATAATAAGAGAAATCAAGATATAAACCAAGAATGATGTAAATTAAAAAAAAAGAAAAGAAATATAAACATAGAATCAGCTTTGTTCAGAAAATCCAAAATATTATCTTTTTCATATAATTTTCAATTGCATATTCCTTCATACAGTGTTCAGAACCCCTTTTTTAAACAAACACAACAAATAACAAACAGCATGTTCATATATATATTTCCAGACAGAGTACCACCGAGTGAAGCAAAGCTAAGTGTTGTTTGGATAAACACCAGCAAAAAAAAAAAAAAAAAAGGGAACAATTGATTTTTTTTTCATATAATTAACATGATGAATTTTCAGTGTTTTTTGGCTCAATGTCTGCGCTCACGTCAGTACCAAGGACACGTAATGTAAATGTTGTCATTTCCGCACTGTCTCCATTTCCCTTCTTCCGGTGGCGTCTCGGACATGCCTCAAAACCTTCAAGAAAGAAAGAAAGAAAGACAAAAAAAAAAAAAAAAAAAAAAAAAAAAAAAAAATACAAGTCACATGTACACAATATAAAAAAGAGAATAAATTTTACAAATCACGTAAAAACTATATATAAAAAAAACTGCTTACACGATCAAAGTCAAGATTATAACTCGTTCTGATTCATTTTCTATATCTTAAGATAATATGAGCATTTCTCAATGACTAATTTTCTCGAAGGAGGCTCGGCATTCTCGAGACTCCACCCACCGGAAGAAGAGTATGTAAATAATGCAATACATTTCTTTGGCTCATTAGCATACATTCATTTTTAGCTGAATAGCATAATGTAAATTCAAGATCATGCTCTCACTAGATTGTTTTGCTCATTATAGAAACAAAAGTAGGGCTGCAGTAGTTTTTGGATTGTACAGTAGATGCCAATTAATGTAATAATAACAATCATAAACTTAATAACAATCATGACTATAAAATCACTACAATCTGAAAAAAATAGAAATAAAAAGCAATATTATTAACAAACAGTATTAACTCAAACGAAACACCATGACCTCTTCACGTACTAACTGTGGGCTTCCCTCCTCTCCTCTCCCCTCTCTTCCCTCCCTCCTCCTCTCCCCTCTCTTCCCTCCCTCCTCCTCTCCCTTTCTCCCTCCCTCCCTCCTCCTCTCCCCCTTCCCCCTTCTCTCCCTCCTCCTCTCTCCTCTCTTCCCTCCCTCCTCTTCTCCCCTTCTCCCTCCCTCCTCCTCTCCCCTTTCTCCCTCCCTCCTCCTCTCCCCTCTCTCCTCTCTTGCCTCCCTCCCTCCTCTCCCCTCTCTCCCTCCCTCCTCTCCCCTTCTCCCCTTTCTCCCTCCCTCCCTCTGGCCTCCTCCCTCCCTGTGTCCTCCTCCCTCGCTTCGCCCTCCCTCCCTCCTCCTCTCCCCTTCTCCCTCTCTCCCTCCTCCTCTCCCCTTTTTCCCTCACTTCCTCTGGCCTCCTCCCTCCCTCCCTCCCTCCCTCCTCTCCCCCTTTCTCCCTCCTCCTCTCCCCTCTCTTCCCTCCCTCCCTCTCCCCCTTTCTCCCTCCCTCCCTCCTCCTCTCCCCCTTCTCCCTCCCTCCCTCTTCCTCTCCCCCTTTCTCCCTCACTTCCTCTGGCCTCCTCCCTCTCTCCCTCCTCCTCTCCCCTCTCTTCCCTCCCTCCCTCCTCCTCTCCCTTCTTCCTTCTGCCCTCCCTCCCTCCTCCTCTCCCCTTTCTCCATCCCTCCCTCCTCCTCTCCCCTTTCTCCCTCCCTCCCTCCTCCTCTCCCCTTTCTCCCTCCCTCCTCCTTTCCCCTCTCTTCCCTCCCTCCCTCCTCCTCTCCCCTTCTCCCTCCCTCCCTCCCTTCTTCTCTCCCCTCTCTTCCCTCCCTCCCTCCTCCCTCTCCCCCTTCTCCCTCCCTCCCTCCTCCTCTCCCTCTCTTCCCTCCCTCCCTCCTCCTCTCCCCTTCTCCCTCCCTCCTCCTCCTCTCCCCTTTCTCCCTCCCTCCCTCCTCCTCTCCCCTTCTCCCTCTCTCCCTCTGGCCTCCTCCCTCCCTCCCTCCCTCCTCCTCTCCCCTTCTCCCTCCTTTCCCCTTCTCCCTCTCTCCCTCGCTTCGCCCTCAAACCAGGAGTGTCGTCACGGCTCTGGTGAGGTACGAAGTGAACACGGTGGTCGACGTCGAGAAGATTTCGAAGCAGCTTCTGAACACGACCAGACCGCTGGTGAACGACCCCAGGGTGCGTGGTGTTTATGTTTTTTATTTTCACTAGATGTTTGTGTGTTTTGTTAATGGTGTTTGTGTGTTTTTTAGTGGTGTTTGTGTGTTTTTTTAGTGGTGTTTGTGTTTTATTTAGTGATGTTTGTGTTATTTACAGATTATTTATTTTTTATTTATATTTTTTGTGTGTTTTGTTTATGGATTTTCATGTTTTGTTTGTAATGTTTTATTTATAGATTTTTATGTTTTATTTATAGATTTTTATGTTTTATTTATAGATTTTTATGTTTTATTTATAGATTTTTATGTTTTATTTATAGATTTTTATGTTTTATTTATAGATGTTTTGTTTTGTTTATGATTTATTTGTTATATTTATAGATAATTGTTTACTTGCTCTTTAATTGGTCTTGTTTCATTTCCTTCTACCTTTCTGTCTAAAGATGTAGATTGTATGTTTTAAAATCTGTACCTACCTGTTTCTGGCGCTGAGAATTTGCCAAAATGAAACTTATTTTCTCTAAATCTACTTCTTCACTTTGCTTCCCAGACGTTCAGCCTATTTGTATCTGCTTTGTTAGTCTGTCTGTCTCTGTCTGTCTGTCTGTCTGTGTGTCTGCCTCTCTCTCTCTCTTTCTTTCTCTCTCTCACTCTCTCTCTCTCTCTCTCTCTCTCTCTCTCTCTCTCTCTCTCTCCCTCTCTCCCTCCCTCCTCTCTCTCTCTCTCTCTCTCTCTCTCTTTCATTCTCTCTCTCTCTCTCTCTCTCTCTCTCTCTCTCTCTCTCTCTCTCTCTCTCTCTCTCTCCCCCTTTCTTTACTTTTCATTCCAATCTAATTAGTCCTATTGAATAATAAGAAATGGACAATGTTTCTCTGAATGTGTATTTGTACAGGCGTCTTAAACGATATTTATGACCACATTACATTTTTTTTTTCGAAGAATTGATTATATTAAAAAAATGGAAACAGAACAGAACATACTAAAATGATTCCACTGAACGACAAGCAAAATAGAGAGAGAGAAAAAAAAGAAAGAAATAGAAAGAAATAAAAAATAAAAATAATAAATAAAAAAATGGTAAGAGAACAAATGAATGAATGATAAAAAGAGACACACAAGCAAAGACATAAACTAATCGTTCTCCTCCTCCAGCCCGTCGAGTACGAGGAGCTGACATCCGAGAGAAACTCCTACTTGGCCGGCGTCGTGGTTCTGTGTGTCTTCATGGCCATCATTATCATCCTCCTCCTTCTCTGCTGCTTCTGCCCCGGATGTCCTCTCTATAAGGACAGGTAAGACCCCTTCCTCCCCCCTTTATCACGTACCACGCTTTGCCTCTGATTATTCTGTGTCTCTCTTCTTCTCCTCTTCTTGATGTTTTTAAGTTTTTTTTTCTCTTGTCGTTTCCTCCTTCACGTCACTTTTGTACATACGATCTTTTCCTTCTTTCTGTGTTTTGTTTTTCTTTTAATTCTCTCTTCGTGCCTTCACTTCCACTGCTGTTGAGAGTTATACGTGGATTATGCTGTTAATACACCGATATTTAGATTATAGGATTAAATGTTATGTAGATATTTGTTATAATCTGTTGCTGGTACTTAGATGGCCCAACCCACTTGTGTGTATATAATAGAAAATTAGATTAAATAGAACAATTTGACTATAATCAATCGATTGCCTTTTCTGTGTGACATCGCATTTGGCTCTTCTTTTCTTTCTCACTCTAAAAAAAAATATATTTATAAACTAAGGATGCTTAAGAACTTTCTTTCTTTTTGCAGAATTTTAAATCTCACTGCTCTGTAAGCCACTTTGTAATATAAAATAACCCTCTAGCTTCTTTGGTCAATGATAATTTTGTGATATATACACTGAATTATTTATTAGTCATTGTTGCAATATGAATAATTTCAAATCAAGCATTCAAGTAGATTTTAGATATTTTTTGCATGTTATTTTCCACCAAAGAGTACCTGTCATGTGTATATATTGATATGCCACATATGTGATATATACTTTACTTCTCATTAATTGTACTTGGTCACTATACTGTAAGTGCATAGATATGTATGCACTTAATCCTATGCTCAGATCTTATCAATAAGGATGTAAAATAAGACATGCAGGCAGTAAGAATTTAGTAATTTTAGTCCTTATCTACACACAAACACACACACACACATATATATATATATAGATAGATAGATAGATATAGATATATATTATAGTATATATATATATATATATATATATATATATATATATATATATATATATATATATATATATATATATATATATATATATATATATATATATATGTGTGTGTGTGTGTGTGTGTGTGTGTGTGTGTGTGTGTGTGTGTGTGTTTTGTGTTGTAAATACATATACAGACTTTGTTTGGTATTAATAATTATAATACAGAATATGGTCAGCTGACAACTTCTTACTGCCTGCAAAGCATTGCATCATTCGTAGGTGTAGATCTTAGATAGAATTCTACGTTTGTAGATTAGAACTGCACCGTTTGCACTCTTAGCGTTTAAGGCTCTTTTAACAATGATTATGACAAATATGACAGCTTGAATGGTGAATGTTACTGTTGTCTTTCACAATCATATGCAATATATGAATCTAAACTAAGATCAAGAGAGTAAAACTATTGATAATGTCACAACCACATCAAGCATTTTGAATCCGGTTTAGCTGAACCGTCTTATTTCCTATCCACGCGCATAAATTGCGAGCGAGTTCAGCCACTCCCGCCGAGGCCCTGACGCCGCTTCCCGTTGCAGGAAGAAGATGAAGATGGTCGGCGACGAGAACGCGGAGCGCGTCTCGTACATCCGCGTGGACGACCGCGGCGGCTACCGCGACGGGCAGCCCGAGGAGCGCATGTGGTGGGAGTACCTCCCCAACTGCTGCCTCGACATCGCCGCCAACTGCGGCTTCAACCGGCCGCCGAAGCGCGTGAGCAGCAACAACGGCGGCCGCCTGGCGTGGAGCGGCGACGAGCGGCAGCGCTACTGGCAGTTCGGCGAGCGCGGCGAGGGCTCCATGCTGGAGGACCGCATGATGCCCCGCCGCGGCCCGCGCGACCTGGTGCTGCTCGAGGACCTGGACGAGGCGCGGCTGCAGCAGCAGGGCCGGATGGTACGTGTTGATTCCCGTACTTCGCACCGCTCACAGGAGCCGCGCAGGGTGTTTGTGTTGCGAGACCAACGTGGCAATCCTCGTATTACAGAGTCCCTCAGAGAGGGAGAACATTACGTGATGGAGGACGTTGACGACACGCCCAGGAACATGCGCATGGAAGACCCCAGAGGCATGCGCTATGAGGACGCAAGAGGCATGCGCATGGATGACCCTCGGGGCATGCGCATAGAAGACCAACGAGGCCCGCTTCCCCAGCACGGCGTAGATGACGATGTTACTTACGCTCGGCAGGGAAACGCGGAGGTCCTCCGACTACACGCCAGCCCGCGCGGCGCCGTGCCCCTCGATGACGGGGCGACGGGCCGGCACAGTCGCCCAACCTACAGGCGGGCTGGCGTGGAGCCGGAGGGGATAGTTCTCACTCAGGAGGAGATGCAGAGAAGGGCACTCATGCACGAGGACGCAGGGGGCGGGCCGATGAGCGCCCGCCTGGTGGAGGGACAGTCGGTGGGCGTGACGCCGCGGTCAGAGGACCTGCTTCTGTACGAGGGAAGCCGGGGCTACGATCACGGCTCGCGGCGCCACCACATGGAGTCCCCGCCACACACAGACGTACAGATCCAGACGGAGGATCTGGCAAACGGCCGCCAAGAGCAGTCGGTGCCGCGTCTAAGAATAAAAACGCCAATCGAGGAGGAAACCAACAGCCTGCTCGAGGCCGAGGGAATTCGGTCGTCAAGAAGAGAAAAGTACCAGCGGGAAAGAAGAAGGTCGCAGGGCAACATCGAGCCGCAGGTCCACGAAGACAACGCGAGCCGCAAGTCGCTGAAGGTGGCGCAGCCGGCCAACTCCCTCTATCACCACACGAAGGCGTCCATTCTCCGCTTCGAGTCCAACAAGGCCAAGATGGACGACGAGAAGGACGGCAAGAAGGAGGCTACGACCTCCCGCAGGAACAGCATCAGTGGAACGGATGGCCGCCGCAGCTCGAGCGTCGACAGCAAGGGTACGGAGAGCCGCCGCTCCTACAGCCACTCCAACTTGGACGGGCGCCGCTCCAACAGCCAGGCGGCGCTCGATGGCCGCCGCTCCAACAGCCAGGCCAACCTGGAGATCCCTCGTGGGGGCATGAACGACAGCCGCGCCAGCGTGGAGAGGCGCGGCTCGCTCCCTGGCCTGGAGACGACCACCGGGCTGGAGCGCGAGGCGGCGCAGCGCTCGCACGGCCGCCGGGACTCGC
>NC_091556.1:3558998-3568998 GCF_042767895.1 Penaeus vannamei | reverse complement strand
GGCTGCTTCCAAGGGGGAGGGGGTGTGATGGGGGTGGGGGTGGGGGGTTGGAGGGGGTGTTGAGAAAAGGAACATCAGAGAAAAGAAGAGAGGGCAGATCCACACCAGCGAGACCTCTTCCTTCTCCTCGGTGTCGCGCCGCCGGAAGGCCGTCTAGTCGCGGATGGTCAGCTTGCGAGAGCCGGTGATGTCGTGGAGCTGCCTGGAGGTGAAGGCGGCGACGAGGCGGCGGTCCCCGGAGCGGCGAGGAACGAAGGTCTGTGTGTAGGTGAAGGTCTCCCTTGGCCGGACCTCGCGGTTGACGCGCATGGTCCTGGGCCTGCAGGCGCCGCCGACCTCCATGCTGAAGAAGCAGTCCGTCAGGGGGACGTCCAGGGGGTTGCTGAAGGAGAAGGTTGCGGTGCACTCCTGGCCGACCTGGCACTCGGCGACCTGCGGGGGGAGGGCGGTGGAAGGGGGAGGGGGAAGGGGGAAAGGGAGGGGGAGGGGGGAATAGTAGATAGTATTAGTGCGAGTCATAAGATGAGTGTGTGTGTGATCGCCCATGCGTTAAGGCTGCGGCGAAGGAAACGACCGCAGAAGCCCCAACGTTTGGCAGATCACAATCACACTTAGAATATCAAAAACGATGCGAAGGATGACGACAACAAACAATAACAACCATGAATAACGAAGCAACAACGACAAAGACGCCCGAAGCCCCTTACCTCGATGCTCATCCTTGGCTTCTCGAACTGGAAGTCGTGCTCATCGATGTACGACTGCTTGTTCTCGTTCACGAAGCCCGAGGCCGTGACCTTGATGAAGCCCATGTCCACGAGGCGGTCCTGGTACTCGGAGGCGTCCAGTCTGAGGGTGAGGGTGTCACGCTGGCCGCCCGCGAGGGTGAACTGGCCGGTGACGCGCTTCAGGTGGGCGCCCATGACCCCGGTGTAGAAGGCGCTCCTGAGGGGGGCGGGGAAGGGGCGGTTAGGGGCTGGGGAAGGGGCGGTTAGGGGCTGGGGACGGGTTGCTGGTCCTCGTTTCAGGGACTGACAGGGTTGGCAAGGTCGAGGAAAGTAGAGACAAATATACATAGACGAAGAAAAAGGAGGAAGAAAAAGAGCAAGACGAAAGGGGAAATGAAGAAGACAGAAAATAAGAGAAAGACAGGGAGTGCGAAGACGAAGAAGAAGACGAATTTACAGCCTCGCCAAATGACCATGTATAGACGGAGAAAGACGAATGAGAAGGAAACAAAGAGAAGTCAAAAAGGAAGATGAACCAAAAGCCCAAAATTAACCTTGTAGAATTAGAAAGAAAGGAAGAAGACGAAGATAACGACTCAAAAAAAAAAAAAAGGAAAAAAAGACTCGGATAGAAAGAGAAAATATCTCAGAAGTGAAGAAAACCAAAAAATGAAAGAAAAAATAATAAATAAATCATAAACCCAAAGCAAACAAACCAAAGATGACACCCCCCTTCCCCACCCCCACCCCCCCAAAAAAAAGATAAATACCTAAATACAAAATAAAAAAAAATCGCCCTAAAACTGAGCTTGTAGAAATAGTCAAGAAAACCAAAAAAAAGAAAGAAAGAAAGAAAAAATAAATCATAAACCCAAAGCAAACAAACCAAAGATGACACCCTCCCCCCCCACCCCCAAAAAAAAAGATAATGATAAGAAAAATAAATAAAGACATAAATAAATAAATACAAAACCAAAAAAATCCCCCTAAAACTGACCTTGTCGAAATCGTCGCCTGGACGGTGCGTGTCTCGCTGGAGTTGTTGTGGACCTGCAAAGTGACTGTCATGCTCTGCCCAGCGGCCACACGCTGCGGATCCACGAGCTCAAAGGTGACGTCATAGCTCCCCTGGTCCTGGGGGGGGAGGAGGAAGAGTTGCTTCAGGTACTGGTTCTGAGGGAGGGAAGGCCGGAGGAGACGAGTCGCGGTTCAGCACCTCTGCTTATTTAGTATTGAAGGGGTTGGGTGGGTGGGGGGGGGGATGGGTGTAGGGGGATGGGGGGAGGGTGCGAAGGGGGAGGGTGGGATGGGGGGATGTGGGGAGAGAGTGTGAAGGGGGGATGGGGGGGAGTGCGAAGGGGGAGAGTGTGAAGGGGGGATGGGGGGGAGTGCGAAGGGGGAGAGTGTGAAGGGGGGATGGGGGGGAGTGCGAAGGGGGAGAGTGTGAAGGGGGGATGGGGGGGAGTGCGAAGGGGGAGAGTGTGAAGGGGGGATGGAGGAGGGTGCGAAGGGGGAGAGTGTGAAGGGGGGCTGGGGGGGAGTGTGAAGGGGGATGGGATGGGGAGGGTGTAGGGGTGTGGGGGGGATGGGGGAGAGTGTGTATAGGTGTAGGAGGGTGGGGGGATGGGGTGGGAGAGAGTGTATGAGGTTGGGGATTGGTGGGGGAAAGGATAGGGGTTGGGGGTGGGAGAGAGTGTATGAGGTTGGGGATTGGTGGGAGAAAGAATAGGGGTAGGGGGTGGGATAGGAGAGAGTGGATGAGGTTGGGGGTTGGTGGGAGAAAGAATGGGGGTAGAGGGGTGGAGGGGGAGAAAGAATAGAGGTAGAAGGGTGGGGGAGAAAATGTATGGCGTAGGAGTTGGAGTGGGGAGAGAGTGTATGGGGATGGGGGTAGATGTGGGAGAAGATTTAGGGAAATAGGGGGATGGGAGGGAGAGTAAATATGGAGGTAGGGTGATGGGTGGGGGGAAATAGACAAGTAGGGGAGGAAGAAACAGAGGGGATTGGAAAATGGGTTGGGGGAGGGGGGGCCAAGCGATTCAGCACCTGACTTCATTTAGGGGAGTGGGGAGCGAGTGGTAGGGAGAGAGAGGAAGTAAAAGTGGTAGAGAGAGGGAGGAATTAAAGTGGTAGGAAGAGAGAGGAAGTAAGAAGGAAAAGAAGGGAGGGAGAGGGAGGAAGGAAAAGAAGGGAGGGAGAAGGAGGAAGGAAAAGAAGGAAAAGAAGGGAGGGAGAGGGAATAAGAAGGAAAAGAAGGGAGGGAGAGGGAGGAAGGAAAAGAAGGAAAAGAAGGGAGGGAGAGGGAGGAAGGAAAAGAAGGGAGGGAGAGAGAGGAAGGAAAAGAAGGGAGAGTATGTGTGTGAAGACGTGAATCTGACATTCTCGGTATGAGGAGGGGGCAGGGAAGGGAGGAAGGGGAGGGGAGGGAAGGGAAGGGGAGGGAAGGGAGGGAGGGAAGGGAAGGGAGATAATATAAGGGATGAGAAGGAGGGAGGTTAAAAAAAGGACATTGGAGGGACGAACTAAAAGGGACTGAATGAATAAGGGAAAAAGGGGGAGGAGGAAATTAGGGAAAATTACGCCACGACGGAATTAGAGGGAAGGAGAAGGGAGAGATGGGGGAGAAGGGATAATGGGGAGCAATAATAATGGGGAAGAAGTGGGGAGGTGATGGTGATAACAGGGGAGAAGGGATAATGGGGAGCAATAATAATGGGGAAGAAGTGGGGAGGAGATGATGATAACAGGGGAGAAGGGAGAATGGGGGAGAGAAATAGAAGTGGGTAAGGAAAGGATAGACTGCAAGAAGGGAGAAAGGGAGATCAAGGAGGTGAAAGAAGAGAAATACGTAGAGAGAGAATGAAACAAAAAGATCGAGAGAAAATGGGAGATTAAAGAGACGAAGATAGGTGGAATAGCAAGACAAAGGAAGAACGGAAAGAAAGGAATTTACATGATAATGAGAAGATAACGAAGAATACATAGACACAAGAATTATCAACCGAGAAGAATAAAGAATATCAAAAACAAAAACACAACGACAAACAGATATATATAAAAAAAAAAAAAAAATAAATAAATACAAGACCATGAAACTATTAATAACTCTTTGCTTACGCTTCATATAATAATAATAATAATAATGATAATAATGACAATAATAATAATAATAATAATAATGACAATAATAATAATAATGATAATAATAATAATAATAATAATAATAATAATAATAATAATAATAATAATAATAATAATAATAATAATGACAAAGTAAACAACCCGACAACCAACACAAATCACTCGTATCACGTGTCCTCATTAAAAAGACATATATCCGGATCTTAGAAGAAGTAAATATAGATTTTTAGTAAATTTCTTTTCCGATTTATATATCATTACGGTGGACTGTGCGCTTGGCTTTTAATATATGATATATATTTTTTTTGATATATGATATCTGTTTTTTTTTTTACTTAAATGCATTTCTATCCCTTAAATATATTTCTATATATTTTTTTACTTAAATGCATTTCTATCCCTTAAATATATTTCTATATATTTTTTTTACTTAAATGCATTTCTATCCCTTAAATATATTTCTATATATTTTTTTTACTTAAATGCATTTATATCCCTTAAATATATTTCTATATATTTTTTTTACTTAAATGCATTTCTATCCCTTAAATATATTTCTCTATATCTTTTTTTACTTAAATGCATTTCTATCCCTTAAATATATTTCTATATTTTTTTTTTACTTAAATGCATTTCTGTCCCTTAAATGTTTTCTATATATTTTTTTTTACTTAAATGCATTTCTATCCCTTAAACATATTTCTATATATATTTTTTTACTTAAATGCATTTCTATCCCTTAAATATATTTCTATATATATATTTTTTTTTACTTAAATGCATTTCTATCCTTTTCATGTGTGTTGTTTATTGGTTCGTCTCAGAAGCTTAATTAGAACAATTTTTTTTTTTGATAATTAAAAGATATACTTAGATATCTTTCTGTGGCTTTTATTATTCGGTTGTCGGTTGATGTTTTTTATATTTTTATCGTAACCAACATTATTTTTCATTATTATTGTTATTGTTGTTGTTTTTGTTGTTATTGTCTTTATTATGATTATTATTACTTTATCATTATTATTTTTTATTATTATTATTATCATTACTCTTATTATTATTATTATTATTGTTATCATTAGTACTATGATTATTATCAAATTTATTATTATCATCATCATTACCATCATCATCATCATTGTTATTATCATTATCATTATTAGTATCATTGCATTACTGGCATTACAATGTCTTTATACTTTCTTCATTGCCGTTATTATGAATTTAGATAAAATCAATATCATCTTTATTATCGTTATCATCCTTATATTCCTTGTACGTGCTCAGGAAAAATGACAATAATCAAAATAATTTCGGTCTATTACTCTGATATCAAAATGAGAGAGCGAGGCATATTGCCAAATAATTAATGTTATTTACTGACGGAAAGACTAATTCAACAAATTAATGAGACAGACTAATTAAACCTCCAGTTATCATCAAGTCTGGAGTGTTAATTGGAAATGTATTCAGCTCGTGATGGCCTGTCAGTCACATTAGGTGTTAGTCTGTCTGTCACTCTCTCTTTCTCCTGTCTTTCCCTTTCACATTTTCTTTCGGATTTTCATGAATATTGCTTCCTCTGTTTTATTTTTCACATTTTTTTCGTATTTTTTATGAATATTAGGTTTTATTGCTCTGTTTTATTATCCTTTGCTTTTTTCTTTCTTTGGACTTGGTTATTTACTTTCTTACTTAGTTACTTATTCGGTTTATCGTTTATTCACTCCTATCATTCACTCACTCCCTCTATCTCCGACTCACTCACTACCTCCTTCTGTTAGTCACTCCCTCCTCCCCTCCCTTTATCCCTCCCTCCCTCACTCACTCTCTTTTTCACTCCCTCTTTCCCTCCCTTTATCCCTCCCTCCCTCACTCACTTTTTCACTCCCTCCTTCCCTCCCTTTATCACTCTCTCCCTCACTCCCTCCCTTCCTCATCTCTCACTCACTCGCTCTACCACTAACTTTCTTTTTCACTCCCTTCTTCCCCCTCACTCTCTGCCCCCTCACCCGCCACTCACTCCCTCACTCCCCCGCCACTCACTCCCTCACTCCCTCCTTCCCTCCCTTTATCACTTCCTCCCCCACTCTCTGCCCCCTCCCCCGCCACTCACTCCCTCACTTCCCCCCCCCCCCACTCACTCCCTCACCCCCCCCCCCGCCACTCACTCCCTCACCCCCCCACTCTCTGCCCCCTCCCCCACCACTCACTCCCTCACTCTCTGCCCCCTCCCCCGCCACTCACTCCCTCACTCCCCCCTCCCCCACCTCTCACTCCCTCCTCCTCCTCCTCACTCCCCCACCACTCTCTGCCCCTTCCCTCCCCCCACACACTCTGCCCCCTCCCCCACTCACTCCCCCCCTCACTCCCCCACTCACACCCCGCACCCCCCCCCCCCCTCCCTCACTCCCTCCTCCTCCTCCTCACCTGATAATCGTAGTAGACGTGGTCCTTCCTCATACCCCGACAGGCGTTGAAGACGGTGAATCTCTCTGGCTCGGACCTCTCCATGTCCTTGTACGTCTTGGTAACGTCTTCGCAGTCACCTTCGCCGTCGTCGTCGTGCCGCCCTACGGCCTTGGTCATTATCGACCTGCACATTGGGAACCTGCAGGAGGGGAAGGCGAAGGGGAGGTGTTAGCTCGAGGGGCGCTAGGCTTGTCTAACTGGGTGTAATCGCATATAGACGCTTGAATCAGAAGAGTATAGCATGTCTACAGACTATCTATCTATCTATCTATCTATCTATCTTTTTATCTATCTTTTTATCTATCTATCTATCTTTCTGTCTATCTTTTTATCTATCTATCTTTCTATCTTTCTATCTATCTATCTTTTTATCTATCTATCTATCTATATTTCTATCGATCTATCTATATTTCTATCGATCTATCTTTTTATCTATCTATCTATCTTTCTATCTATCTATCTTTCTATCTATCTATATTTTTATCTATCTATCTATATTTCTATCTATCTATCTTTTTATCTATCTATCTATATTTCTATCTATCTATCTTTTTATCTATCTATCTATCTTTCTATCTATCTATCCTTTTTATCTATCTATCCTTCTATCTATCTTTTTATCTATTTATCTATCTTTCTGTCTATCTATCTTTTATCTATCTATCTATATTTCTATCTATCTATCTATCTTTCTATCTATCAATCCTTTTTATCTATCTATCTTTCTATCTCTCTCTATATATACATATATATCTGAACTCAGACCCACAGACGAGACAACAACAACAACAGTAACCACAACAACAACAACAAAAAAAATCGTACGAATCCCAAACCAAAACCGAACCCGAGGAGGAGCCTCGCCCTCGCCGTGCCGCGCTTACCTGTACTGCCTGTAGTGCGTGTAGCCCCACTCGGAGTCGTCGTCCTCGTAGAAGTATCTGACGAAGGTGTTGAGGGCGGAGAAGAGGGCGGAGGTCTCGTAGGAGTAGCCAACGTCTCCCTTCTTCACCGCCTCGGCAGATGATGGGCCACAGCCGTTGGAGTACCCTGGGGGGCGCAGAAGGGAAGGGGAGAAGAGGGAGGGAGAGAGAGGGAGGGAGGGAGCGAGAGGGAGTGAGAGGTGGGAGAGAAGGAGGGAGGGAGTGAGAGGTGGGGGGAGAGAGAGGGAGGGATAAAGAGGGAGAGAGAGGGAGGAACAGAAGAAGGAGAGAGGGAGAGAGAGGGTGACAAGGAGGGAAAAGAGAGAGAGAGGGTGACAAGGAGGGAAAAGAGAGAGAGGGTGAGAAAGAGGGAAGAGAGAGAGAGAGAGAGAGAGAGAGAAAGGAGTGATTAATATTCATATTTCTTCTCCTCTCTGATATCTTTGTTTCCATTTCATTTACTTATTCTCCGTTTGGGAATGACTTTCCCTTTCATTTACTTATTTTCCCTTTCTTTATCATTTTCCTACCCTACGCATTCCTCACTCATGGTAAACAATCTCAATTCACACAGTCACAATCTCCCTCCGGATTGTCCACTCTATCCCACTCTGTCCCCTCCTACTCTCTATCCCTCTCGGTAAGATGTCATACTCACTGTCCCTGAAGTATGAGCGGGCGGGGTCGAGTGCCTGCCAGCCCGAGTAGCCTGAAGGGAGGTCAGGTCGGGTCATCCAAACGTCACACCAGGTATGGAAAGCCCACACGGCGTCAGGCTGATCACGGCCGGGACCACGCTCGATCTGAGGGGGAGAGGGAGATAAGATAAGAGGATGAATATAGAGAAAAGGGAAGAGGGGGAGTCAGAGATGATAGATGGAGGTAGATAGATAAAGGCGTAAAGGGAAGGGAAATGGTAATAGATAGATAGATAGATAGATAAATAGAGAGATAAATAAAGAGAAAGAGAAAGAGAGAGAGAAAAAGAGAGAGAGAGAGAGAGAGAGAGAGAGAGAGAGAGAGAGAGAGAGAGAGAGAGAGAGAGAGAGAGAGAGAGAGAGAGAGAGAGAGAGAGAGAGAGAAAGAAAGGAAGAAGAACTAAATAAACAATGAAAGCAAAACAGAAAGAGTCATAGCCAAATCATGTTTCTTGTAACTCGTGGAAAAGATAAATTGAACATCTAAAACAATATAAAAATAGTTTACATTTGCTGCATGAAATAGAAAACGAGAGATAAAAAAGCGGTGAAGTTATGTCTTAATGAGAACCGTAAGTAATGATTTTTTTTCTTTGCTCTTTGTTAACAACAATTCGATAACTAACATTATTACGATATGTCTTCCACTAAGAGAAAAAAATTAGTCTTTGTCATTCTTTATTATTCATACGTATGTGATGTAAGGCTTAGACAAATGTAATTTAGGTCTGCATGTCGAAGATATTAAAAAATTGATATTGTTTTTTTCTCCTTTGTATGTTGGTGTCGATTTACATTTATCAAAGCAAGAGAAAGAAAATATTCTGTAATGCACAAATTCCATGGATTCTGAACACAAATTCCACTTCAAGTATTGCGTTTGGAGTAAATAGTTAAGTGGATATATATATATATATATATATATATATATATATATATATATATATATATATATATATGTATATATATATATATATATATATATATATATATATATATATATATATATATATATATATATATATATATATATATATATATAGAGAGAGAGAGAGAGAGAGAGAGAGAGAGAGAGGGAAATAAGGAAGGAGACAGAAAGACAAGAAAAACAAGAAAAAAACAAAAACAGACAAACATATACATACACAAAACATCAATTCAAATTTCGATGTTTGAGAATAATAATAAAAAAAAAACAATTAAAAAACAATCCAAAAAATATAATACCCCCCCCCAAAAAAAAAAAAACTAAAAAAAAAGAAAAAAAAAATGACAAAATAAAATATATATATAACAAAGAAAAAAAAATGACACAACACCCAAAGACCCCAAAGACCCCGCACCACAACACCATAACAACACAACACCATACTCACGATGTCACCGAAGCGATCCACATAACGGTCGATGGTGAGGGTATCCTGGGTCTCGTGTGCTGACGTAATGACCGTGGTTGGGCGAGCGCTCATACCCAGGGTACGCAGGACTGGAGTGAGGGAGAGAGAGAGGGGAGGATAAACGGGTGGGTAGAGGAGAAAGGAGAATAAACGGGAGGATAGAGGAGAAGGGAGAATAAAAAATTGATAGAGGATAGATGGAGTGAGGGAGGGAGAGAGAGGAGAATAAACGGGTGGATGAGAAAGGAGACTAAAAAATGGATAGAGGATAGATGGATAGAGGAGAGAGGACAATAAAAAAGAATAAACGGGTGGATAGAGGAGAAAGGAGGATAAACGGGTGGATAGAGGAGAAAGGAGAATAAACGGGTGGATAGAGGAGGGAGGAGAATAAAACGATGGATAGAGGAGAAAGGAGAAGAAACGGGTGGATAGAGGAGAGAGGAGAATAAAGGGGTGGATAGAGGAGAGGGGAGAATAAACGGGTGGATAGAGGAGAATGGAGAATAAACGGGTGGATAAGAGAGAGGAGAATAAATTGATGGATAGAAGAGGGAACAGAATAAACGGGTGGATAAAGGAGAGAGGAGAATAAACGGGTGGATAGAGGAGAAAGGAGAATAAACGGGTGGATTGAAGAG
>NC_091556.1:3498998-3508998 GCF_042767895.1 Penaeus vannamei | reverse complement strand
TTATTTGGGGGTCTTCTGTCGCTCGGCTGTGCCTTATTTGGGGGTCTTCTGTGGCTCGGCTGTGCCTTATTTGGGGGTCTTCTGTCGCTCGGCTGTGCCTTATTTGGGGGTCTTCTGTCGCTCGGCTGTGCCTTATTTGGGCGTCTTCTGTCGCTCGGCTGTGCCTTATTTGGGGGTCTTCTGTCGCTCGGCTGTGCCTTATTTGGGGGTCTTCTGTCGCTCGGCTGTGCCTTATTTGGGCGTCTTCTGTCGCTCGGCTGTGCCTTATTTGGGGGTCTTCTGTCGCTCGGCTGTGCCTTATTTGGGGGTCTTCTGTGGCTCGGCTGTGCCTTATTTGGGGGTCTTCTGTCGCTCGGCTGTGCCTTATTTGGGGGTCTTCTGTCGCTCGGCTGTGCCTTATTTGGGGGTCTTCTGTCACTCGGCTGTGCCTTATTTGGGGGTCTTCTGTCGCTCGGCTGTGCCTTATTTGGGGGTCTTCTGTCGCTCGGCTGTGCCTTATTTGGGGGTCTTCTGTGGCTCGGCTGTGCCTTATTTGGGGGTCTTCTGTCGCTCGGCTGTGCCTTATTTGGGCGTCTTCTGTCGCTCGGCTGTGCCTTATTTGGGGGTCTTCTGTCGCTCGGCTGTGCCTTATTTGGGGGTCTTCTGTGGCTCGGCTGTGCCTTATTTGGGGGTCCTCTGTCGCTCGGCTGTGCCTTATTTGGGGGTCTTCTGTCGCTCGGCTGTGCCTTATTTGGGGGT
The DNA here is from genome assembly GCF_042767895.1 of Penaeus vannamei. NCBI lineage: Eukaryota > Metazoa > Arthropoda > Malacostraca > Decapoda > Penaeidae > Penaeus > Penaeus vannamei. The sequence continues at coordinate 3,508,260 of NC_091556.1, read as the reverse complement.
CTTCTGTCGCTCGGCTGTGCCTTATTTGGGGGTCTTCTGTCGGTCGGCTGTGCCTTATTTGGGGGTCTTCTGTGGCTCGGCTGTGCCTTATTTGGGGGTCTTCTGTGGCTCGGCTGTGCCTTATTTGGGGGTCTTCTGTCGCTCGGCTGTGCCTTATTTGGGCGTCTTCTGTCGCTCGGCTGTGCCTTATTTGGGGGTCTTCTGTCGCTCGGCTGTGCCTTATTTGGGCGTCTTCTGTCGCTCGGCTGTGCCTTATTTGGGGGTCTTCTGTCGCTCGGCTGTGCCTTATTTGGGCGTCTTCTGTCGCTCGGCTGTGCCTTATTTGGGGGTCTTCTGTCGCTCGGCTGTGCCTTATTTGGGGGTCTTCTGTCGCTCGGCTGTGCCTTATTTGGGCGTCTTCTGTCGCTCGGCTGTGCCTTATTTGGGCGTCTTCTGTCGCTCGGCTGTGCCTTATTTGGGCGTCTTCTGTCGCTCGGCTGTGCCTTATTTGGGGGTCTTCTGTCGCTCGGCTGTGCCTTATTTGGGGGTCTTCTGTCGCTCGGCTGTGCCTTATTTGGGCGTCTTCTGTCGCTCGGCTGTGCCTTATTTGGGGGTCTTCTGTCGCTCGGCTGTGCCTTATTTGGGGGTCTTCTGTCGCTCGGCTGTGCCTTATTTGGGCGTCTTCTGTCGCTCGGCTGTGCCTTATTTGGGGGTCTTCTGTCGCTCGGCTGTGCCTTATTTGGGCGTCTTCTGTCGCTCGGCTGTGCCTTATTTGGGGGTCTTCTGTCGCTCGGCTGTGCCTTATTTGGGCGTCTTCTGTCGCTCGGCTGTGCCTTATTTGGGCGTCTTCTGTCGCTCGGCTGTGCCTTATTTGGGCGTCTTCTGTCGCTCGGCTGTGCCTTATTTGGGGGTCTTCTGTCGCTCGGCTGTGCCTTATTTGGGCGTCTTCTGTCGCTCGGCTGTGCCTTATTTGGGGGTCTTCTGTCGCTCGGCTGTGCCTTATTTGGGCGTCTTCTGTCGCTCGGCTGTGCCTTATTTGGGCGTCTTCTGTCGCTCGGCTGTGCCTTATTTGGGGGTCTTCTGTCGCTCGGCTGTGCCTTATTTGGGCGTCTTCTGTCGCTCGGCTGTGCCTTATTTGGGCGTCTTCTGTCGCTCGGCTGTGCCTTATTTGGGGGTCTTCTGTCGCTCGGCTGTGCCTTATTTGGGCGTCTTCTGTCGCTCGGCTGTGCCTTATTTGGGGGTCTTCTGTGGCTCGGCTGTGCCTTATTTGGGCGTCTTCTGTCGCTCGGCTGTGCCTTATTTGGGCGTCTTCTGTCGCTCGGCTGTGCCTTATTTGGGCGTCTTCTGTGGCTCGGCTGTGCCTTATTTGGGCGTCTTCTGTCGCTCGGCTGTGCCTTATTTGGGCGTCTTCTGTCGCTCGGCTGTGCCTTATTTGGGCGTCTTCTGTCGCTCGGCTGTGCCTTATTTGGGGGTCTTCTGTCGCTCGGCTGTGCCTTATTTGGGGGTCTTCTGTCGCTCGGCTGTGCCTTATTTGGGGGTCTTCTGTCGCTCGGCTGTGCCTTATTTGGGGGTCTTCTGTCGCTCGGCTGTGCCTTATTTGGGCGTCTTCTGTCGCTCGGCTGTGCCTTATTTGGGGGTCTTCTGTGGCTCGGCTGTGCCTTATTTGGGGGTCTTCTGTGGCTCGGCTGTGCCTTATTTGGGCGTCTTCTGTCGCTCGGCTGTGCCTTATTTGGGCGTCTTCTGTCGCTCGGCTGTGCCTTATTTGGGGGTCTTCTGTCGCTCGGCTGTGCCTTATTTGGGGGTCCTCTGTCGCTCGGCTGTGCCTTATTTGGGGGTCTTCTGTCGCTCGGCTGTGCCTTATTTGGGGGTCCTCTGTCGCTCGGCTGTGCCTTATTTGGGGGTCTTCTGTGGCTCGGCTGTGCCTTATTTGGGGGTCTTCTGTCGCTCGGCTGTGCCTTATTTGGGGGTCTTCTGTCGCTCGGCTGTGCCTTATTTGGGGGTCTTCTGTCGCTCGGCTGTGCCTTATTTGGGGGTCTTCTGTCGCTCGGCTGTGCCTTATTTGGGGGTCTTCTGTCGCTCGGCTGTGCCTTATTTGGGCGTCTTCTGTGGCTCGGCTGTGCCTTATTTGGGGGTCTTCTGTGGCTCGGCTGTGCCTTATTTGGGGGTCTTCTGTCGCTCGGCTGTGCCTTATTTGGGGGTCTTCTGTCGCTCGGCTGTGCCTTATTTGGGGGTCTTCTGTCGCTCGGCTGTGCCTTATTTGGGCGTCTTCTGTCGCTCGGCTGTGCCTTATTTGGGGGTCTTCTGTCGCTCGGCTGTGCCTTATTTGGGGGTCTTCTGTGGCTCGGCTGTGCCTTATTTGGGGGTCTTCTGTCGCTCGGCTGTGCCTTATTTGGGGGTCTTCTGTGGCTCGGCTGTGCCTTATTTGGGGGTCTTCTGTCGCTCGGCTGTGCCTTATTTGGGGGTCTTCTGTGGCTCGGCTGTGCCTTATTTGGGGGTCTTCTGTGGCTCGGCTGTGCCTTATTTGGGGGTCTTCTGTCGCTCGGCTGTGCCTTCTTTGGGGGTCTTCTGTCGCTCGGCTGTGCCTTATTTGGGGGTCTTCTGTGGCTCGGCTGTGCCTTATTTGGGGGTCTTCTGTGGCTCGGCTGTGCCTTATTTGGGGGTCTTCTGTGGCTCGGCTGTGCCTTATTTGGGGGTCTTCTGTCGCTCGGCTGTGCCTTATTTGGGGGTCTTCTGTCGCTCGGCTGTTCCTTATTTGGGGGTCTTCTGTGGCTCGGCTGTGCCTTATTTGGGGGTCTTCTGTCGGTCGGCTGTGCCTTATTTGGGGGTCTTCTGTGGCTCGGCTGTGCCTTATTTGGGGGTCTTCTGTGGCTCGGCTGTGCCTTATTTGGGGGTCTTCTGTCGCTCGGCTGTGCCTTATTTGGGGGTCTTCCGTCGCTCGGCTGTGCCTTATTTGGGGGTCTTCTGTCGCTCGGCTGTGCCTTATTTGGGCGTCTTCTGTCGCTCGGCTGTGCCTTATTTGGGGGTCTTCTGTCGCTCGGCTGTGCCTTATTTGGGGGTCTTCTGTCGCTCGGCTGTGCCTTATTTGGGCGTCTTCTGTCGCTCGGCTGTGCCTTATTTGGGCGTCTTCTGTCGCTCGGCTGTGCCTTATTTGGGCGTCTTCTGTCGCTCGGCTGTGCCTTATTTGGGGGTCCTCTGTCGCTCGGCTGTGCCTTATTTGGGGGTCTTCTGTCGCTCGGCTGTGCCTTATTTGGGGGTCTTCTGTCGCTCGGCTGTGCCTTATTTGGGGGTCTTCTGTGGCTCGGCTGTGCCTTATTTGGGGGTCTTCTGTCGCTCGGCTGTGCCTTATTTGGGGGTCTTCTGTCGCTCGGCTGTGCCTTATTTGGGGGTCTTCTGTCGCTCGGCTGTGCCTTATTTGGGGGTCTTCTGTCGCTCGGCTGTGCCTTATTTGGGGGTCTTCTGTCGCTCGGCTGTGCCTTATTTGGGGGTCTTCTGTGGCTCGGCTGTGCCTTATTTGGGGGTCTTCTGTCGCTCGGCTGTGCCTTATTTGGGGGTCCTCTGTCGCTCGGCTGTGCCTTATTTGGGGGTCTTCTGTCGCTCGGCTGTGCCTTATTTGGGGGTCTTCTGTCGCTCGGCTGTGCCTTATTTGGGGGTCTTCTGTGGCTCGGCTGTGCCTTATTTGGGGGTCCTCTGTCGCTCGGCTGTGCCTTATTTGGGGGTCTTCTGTCGCTCGGCTGTGCCTTATTTGGGGGTCCTCTGTCGCTCGGCTGTGCCTTATTTGGGGGTCTTCTGTCGCTCGGCTGTGCCTTATTTGGGCGTCTTCTGTCGCTCGGCTGTGCCTTATTTGGGGGTCTTCTGTGGCTCGGCTGTGCCTTATTTGGGGGTCTTCTGTCGCTCGGCTGTGCCTTATTTGGGGGTCTTCTGTCGCTCGGCTGTGCCTTATTTGGGGGTCTTCTGTCGCTCGGCTGTGCCTTATTTGGGGGTCTTCTGTCGCTCGGCTGTGCCTTATTTGGGGGTCTTCTGTCGCTCGGCTGTGCCTTATTTGGGGGTCTTCTGTCGCTCGGCTGTGCCTTATTTGGGGGTCTTCTGTGGCTCGGCTGTGCCTTATTTGGGGGTCTTCTGTGGCTCGGCTGTGCCTTATTTGGGGGTCTTCTGTCGCTCGGCTGTGCCTTATTTGGGGGTCTTCTGTCGCTCGGCTGTGCCTTATTTGGGGGTCTTCTGTGGCTCGGCTGTGCCTTATTTGGGGGTCTTCTGTCGCTCGGCTGTGCCTTATTTGGGGGTCTTCTGTCGCTCGGCTGTGCCTTATTTGGGGGTCTTCTGTGGCTCGGCTGTGCCTTATTTGGGGGTCTTCTGTCGCTCGGCTGTGCCTTATTTGGGCGTCTTCTGTCGCTCGGCTGTGCCTTATTTGGGGGTCTTCTGTCGCTCGGCTGTGCCTTATTTGGGCGTCTTCTGTCGCTCGGCTGTGCCTTATTTGGGCGTCTTCTGTCGCTCGGCTGTGCCTTATTTGGGGGTCTTCTGTCGCTCGGCTGTGCCTTATTTGGGGGTCTTCTGTGGCTCGGCTGTGCCTTATTTGGGGGTCTTCTGTGGCTCGGCTGTGCCTTATTTGGGGGTCTTCTGTCGCTCGGCTGTGCCTTATTTGGGGGTCTTCTGTGGCTCGGCTGTGCCTTATTTGGGGGTCTTCTGTCGCTCGGCTGTGCCTTATTTGGGGGTCTTCTGTGGCTCGGCTGTGCCTTATTTGGGGGTCTTCTGTCGCTCGGCTGTGCCTTATTTGGGGGTCTTCTGTGGCTCGGCTGTGCCTTATTTGGGGGTCTTCTGTCGCTCGGCTGTGCCTTATTTGGGCGTCTTCTGTCGCTCGGCTGTGCCTTATTTGGGGGTCTTCTGTGGCTCGGCTGTGCCTTATTTGGGGGTCTTCTGTCGCTCGGCTGTGCCTTATTTGGGCGTCTTCTGTCGCTCGGCTGTGCCTTATTTGGGGGTCTTCTGTCGCTCGGCTGTGCCTTATTTGGGGGTCTTCTGTCGCTCGGCTGTGCCTTATTTGGGCGTCTTCTGTCGCTCGGCTGTGCCTTATTTGGGGGTCTTCTGTCGCTCGGCTGTGCCTTATTTGGGGGTCTTCTGTCGCTCGGCTGTGCCTTATTTGGGGGTCTTCTGTCGCTCGGCTGTGCCTTATTTGGGGGTCTTCTGTCGCTCGGCTGTGCCTTATTTGGGGGTCTTCTGTCGCTCGGCTGTGCCTTATTTGGGGGTCTTCTGTGGCTCGGCTGTGCCTTATTTGGGGGTCTTCTGTCGCTCGGCTGTGCCTTATTTGGGGGTCTTCTGTCGCTCGGCTGTGCCTTATTTGGGGGTCTTCTGTCGCTCGGCTGTGCCTTATTTGGGGGTCTTCTGTCGCTCGGCTGTGCCTTATTTGGGGGTCTTCTGTCGCTCGGCTGTGCCTTATTTGGGGGTCTTCTGTCGCTCGGCTGTGCCTTATTTGGGCGTCTTCTGTCGCTCGGCTGTGCCTTATTTGGGGGTCTTCTGTCGCTCGGCTGTGCCTTATTTGGGGGTCTTCTGTCGCTCGGCTGTGCCTTATTTGGGGGTCTTCTGTCGCTCGGCTGTGCCTTATTTGGGGGTCTTCTGTCGCTCGGCTGTGCCTTATTTGGGGGTCTTCTGTCGCTCGGCTGTGCCTTATTTGGGGGTCTTCTGTCGCTCGGCTGTGCCTTATTTGGGGGTCTTCTGTCGCTCGGCTGTGCCTTATTTGGGGGTCTTCTGTCGCTCGGCTGTGCCTTATTTGGGGGTCTTCTGTCGCTCGGCTGTGCCTTATTTGGGGGTCTTCTGTCGCTCGGCTGTGCCTTATTTGGGGGTCTTCTGTCGCTCGGCTGTGCCTTATTTGGGTGTCTTCTGTCGCTCGGCTGTGCCTTATTTGGGGGTCTTCTGTCGCTCGGCTGTGCCTTATTTGGGGGTCTTCTGTCGCTCGGCTGTGCCTTATTTGGGGGTCTTCTGTCGCTCGGCTGTGCCTTATTTGGGGGTCTTCTGTCGCTCGGCTGTGCCTTATTTGGGGGTCTTCTGTCGCTCGGCTGTGCCTTATTTGGGGGTCTTCTGTCGCTCGGCTGTGCCTTATTTGGGCGTCTTCTGTCGCTCGGCTGTGCCTTATTTGGGGGTCTTCTGTCGCTCGGCTGTGCCTTATTTGGGGGTCTTCTGTCGCTCGGCTGTGCCTTATTTGGGCGTCTTCTGTCGCTCGGCTGTGCCTTATTTGGGGGTCTTCTGTCGCTCGGCTGTGCCTTATTTGGGGGTCTTCTGTCGCTCGGCTGTGCCTTATTTGGGGGTCTTCCGTCGCTCGGCTGTACCTTATTTGGGGGTCTTCTGTCGCTCGGCTGTGCCTTATTTGGGCGTCTTCTGTCGCTCGGCTGTGCCTTATTTGGGGGTCTTCTGTCGCTCGGCTGTGCCTTATTTGGGGGTCTTCTGTCGCTCGGCTGTGCCTTATTTGGGGGTCTTCTGTCGCTCGGCTGTGCCTTATTTGGGGGTCTTCTGTCGCTCGGGTGTGTCTTATTTGGGGGTCTTCTGTCGCTCGGCTGTGCCTTATTTGGGGGTCTTCTGTCGCTCGGCTGTGCCTTATTTGGGGGTCTTCTGTCGCTCGGCTGTGCCTTATTTGGGGGTCTTCTGTCGCTCGGCTGTGCCTTATTTGGGGGTCTTCTGTGGCTCGGCTGTGCCTTATTTGGGGGTCTTCTGTGGCTCGGCTGTGCCTTATTTGGGGGTCTTCTGTCGCTCGGCTGTGCCTTATTTGGGGGTCTTCTGTCGCTCGGCTGTGCCTTATTTGGGGGTCTTCTGTCGCTCGGCTGTGCCTTATTTGGGGGTCTTCTGTCGCTCGGCTGTGCCTTATTTGGGGGTCTTCTGTCGCTCGGCTGTGCCTTATTTGGGGGTCTTCTGTGGCTCGGCTGTGCCTTATTTGGGGGTCTTCTGTCGCTCGGCTGTGCCTTATTTGGGGGTCTTCTGTCGCTCGGCTGTGCCTTATTTGGGGGTCTTCTGTCGCTCGGCTGTGCCTTATTTGGGGGTCTTCTGTGGCTCGGCTGTGCCTTATTTGGGGGTCTTCTGTCGCTCGGCTGTGCCTTATTTGGGGGTCTTCTGTCGCTCGGCTGTGCCTTATTTGGGGGTCTTCTGTGGCTCGGCTGTGCCTTATTTGGGGGTCTTCTGTCGCTCGGCTGTGCCTTATTTGGGCGTCTTCTGTCGCTCGGCTGTGCCTTATTTGGGGGTCTTCTGTCGCTCGGCTGTACCTTATTTGGGGGTCTTCTGTCGCTCGGCTGTGCCTTATTTGGGCGTCTTCTGTCGCTCGGCTGTGCCTTATTTGGGGGTCTTCTGTCGCTCGGCTGTGCCTTATTTGGGCGTCTTCTGTCGCTCGGCTGTGCCTTATTTGGGGGTCTTCTGTCGCTCGGCTGTGCCTTATTTGGGGGTCTTCTGTGGCTCGGCTGTGCCTTATTTGGGGGTCTTCTGTCGCTCGGCTGTGCCTTATTTGGGGGTCTTCTGTCGCTCGGCTGTGCCTTATTTGGGGGTCTTCTGTGGCTCGGCTGTGCCTTATTTGGGGGTCTTCTGTCGCTCGGCTGTGCCTTATTTGGGGGTCTTCTGTCGCTCGGCTGTGCCTCCTTATTTGGGGGTCTTCTGGAGGGGTAAGGGCGGAATGGCTGTGTGTGTGTGTGTGTGTGTTTGTATGTCTATGTGTGTGTTTGGGGGTGGGGATGGGGTGGGGGGTTGTGTGTATGTGTGCGTGTGTGTTGGGGGGAGGGGGGCGTGTGTGTGTGTGAGTGTGTGTGTGTGTGTGTGTGTGTGTGTGTGCGGGTGTGTGTGTGTGTGTGTGTGTGTGTGTGTGTGTGTGTGTGTGTGTGTGTGTGTGTATGTATGTGTGTGTGTGTGGGCGTGTGTGTATGTGTGTGTTTGTATGTCTGTATGTATGTGTATGTGTGTGTGTGCGTGTGTGTGTGTTAATGATAAAAATAATGATAATGATAATAATAGTAATAGTAATAATGATGATAATAATGACAATGATGATAATGATCTTAATAACACTGATAATGATGGTAATCATTATAAGTGATAATGATAATGATAATAATAATTATAATCGTAATCATAATGATAATAATGATATTAATAACATTACTGACGATGATAATAGTGACAATGATTATAGCAATTAATATAATCACAACCATGACAATATTGATAATGATTATATAAGTAATAATGATAATGATAATGACGACAGCAGTAAAAATGAAAGTTATGATAACAATGATAATGATGATAATGCTAACAGTAATACCAATCTGGATAATAAGTAAGATAATTAATGACGACAGCAGTAAAAATGGGTTATGATAATAAGGATAATGATGATAATGCTAACAGTAATAAGTAAGATGATGATAATAAATAAGATAATAAGATGGTAAAACTACAAGATAAATGTTCAATGCATTTTGTTCGCATATATTTTTTTTTCATTCTCGTACACGCATCTGTTATGAGGATAGATGTCAATCCTAATCCAGTAATCTCCTTCTTTTAACATTAAATAAAAGCCTGGCATCCATAACTGAAAAAAAAACTTCATTCAGTAGGCATGAAAGACCTAGAAACAGCAGATAATAATTGTCGTGTGTGGAAGGTTGGAAAAGAAACGTGGAAAAGGGAGATTGTTAGAAGGATTAAAACCTCTTTGCATAAAGAAGCTGATGCGAATATTTTAATTTTGTGGTTTCGGATCCTTGTCGTAAACGCTAAAAGTCATGTGTCTATACTTTTTGTGTTAGAGAGAGAGAGAGAGAGAGAGAGAGATATAGGAGAGAGAGGGAGAGAGAGTAGAGAGAGAGAGAGAGAGAGAGAGAGTTATAGAGGGTTATATAGAGAGAGAGAGAGTAGATATGAGAGAGAGAGAGAGAGAGAGAGAGATATATGAGAGAGATGAGAGAGAGAGAGAGAGAGAGAGAGAGAGGGAGTAGATATAGTGGAGAGAGAGAGAGACATAGAGTTAAGAGATGAGAGAGTAGAGAGTAAGGATGATGGGATAGATGTAGATATGTAGACAGATATAGATAGATAGATAGAGAGAGAGAATATAAGAGAGAGAGAGAGATGTATATATATAGAGAGAGAGAGAGAGTGTGTGAGAGAGAGAGAGAGGGAGAGAGAGAGAGAGAGAGAGAGAGAGACAGAGAAAAAGAGAGAGAGAGAGAGAGAGAGAGAGAGAGAGAGACAGAGAGAGAGAGAGAGAGAGAGAGAGAGACATATTTTTAAGAGAGAAGGAGCAGAGGGTGAGAGAGGG
>NC_091556.1:3473167-3475667 GCF_042767895.1 Penaeus vannamei | reverse complement strand
AGCACGAGATAGATAGATAGATAGAGAGAGAGAGAGATAAATAGATAGATAAAGAGAGAGAGAGAGAGTGAGATAAATAGATAGATAAAGAGAGAGAGAGCGCGAGGCCTAACCATGTCGCTCGTGGCTCCACCTAGTTAACAAACGAGCCACAGAGGGCAGATGGCTGTCCTCGTTAGATACCTCATCTCTAAGCTTGTTAATTGTTTCCTAGTTGCGTCACGGCGTTTAATGAGGGAAATCAGATTAATTAAAACGTTATGTGATACGCCATGAATTATTAACGTGACTGCAACGGCCTCCCTCTCCTCCCCCGCCCGCCATTTTTATAGATAAATCTCTCTTACATTATTTGATACGCAGGGTGTTGGTGGATCCGGTCGCCTTCATTATCCGTGTACCCACAATGACCTTTTTTATCCTTCGTTATATTTATGCGAAGAGGAATATAATGCATATTCATATTTATATTATATTTATGAATATGAATATTTATTTTTTGTATGAATATTTATTTTTTATATGAATATTTATTTTTTATGTGAATATGAATATATATGAATATTTATATTATATTTATGCGAAGAGGAATATAATGAAGAGGAATCTAAAGAGGAAGAGGAATAATATACGATGATTATTATGGGGATCATCCACGATCTTCTCTTCTTGGGGTCATTTGCCCTTCCACATCGTCTGTGCAGAATTGATGTGGATTTGAATTTCTTTTCGTATTCTGTGCGAGAGGGAGAGAGAGAGAGAGGCAGAGGGAGGGAGAGAGGGAGGGAGGGAGAGAGATAAAGAGAGATAAGGGGGGGGAGAGAAAGAGAAAGAGGGAGAGAGAGAGAGAGAGAAAGAGAAAGAGGTAAAGGGATAGAGAGAGAGAGAGGGGGGGGGAGAGAGAGAGAGAGAGAGAGAAAGAGAAAGAGGGAAAGGGATAGAGAAAGAGAGAGAGAGCGAGAGAGAGAGAGGGGGAGGGAGAGAGATAGAGAGAAAGCGAGAGAGAGAGAGGGGGGGAGAGAGAGAGAGAGAGAGAGAGAGAGAGAGAGAGAAAGAGAAAGAGGGAAAGGGATAGAGAGAGATAGAGAGAGGGAGAGATAGATAGATAGATAGATAGATAGAGAGAGAGAGAGAGAGAGAGAGAGAGAGAGACAGATAGAGAGAGATAGACAGATAGATAGATAGAGAGAAAGAGAGTGAGAGAGAAAGACAGAGACAGAGGCAGACCAACAGACAGAAAGAAAGCAAAATTCCTTTTTATTTCCCTTCAATCCCTGAGTCACTGCCACATCTCCAACGAAGGATATTGAGCAGCTGAGACAAATGACACATTCCTTTCTCTTTCACTTTCCTTTTTTTTTTTTCTTTCTCTCTTTCTCCCTCTTTCTTGTTGCTCTTTCTTTTATTGTCTTCCGTCTGGATGATCTGTGAACGTGTGTGTATGTATATGTGTATGTATTTATGTATGTGTGTTTTTTGTGCATGTGTGCGTGTATGTATACATGTAAGTATGTATGCATGTATGCAAGTTATAAGAATGTATGTGTGTTTATGTGTTAGTCTATGTATACGTATGTATGTATGTATTCACGCATGAATGATGTGTTTGCCTGTAAATCTGTATTTATATCTGTATATCTGTATGCCTGCCCGCATGAATGTGTGTGTGTGTGTGGTAGTATATGTATATATATGCATCTGCATATATATACATTCATACATGTATATATATATATATATATATATATATATATATATATATATATATATATATATATATATATATATATATATATATATATATATATATATATATATATATATATATATATGTGTGTGTGTGTGTGTGTGTGTGTGTGTGTGTGTGTGTGTGTGTGTGTATATCTGCATGTATGTCTAAAAAAAAACATAATCCTCTCCCTCTCCACTCCTCATCTCATCTCATTAAACAGAAAGTACTAAACTGCCAGCTCATAATTAAGCGGAGTGCTTATTAGCTCTTGTTTAATGACAGACATCATCAGACGAACTTTTTCCCCAATTATTTGTTGAAAATACCGACCCACAAAAAGTTCCCTCCCTCTATGCTTGCTAGGTCACACACTAGCTAAAATCAATGTGAATGAATAGGATTTTATATCACAATGCCCTAATGTTTGCAACCGATGCCTTAATATTATAATTATTCTCTCTGATATCGAATATTATCCCATCTATGTGGAAATGAAAATGATCCAGCTTACGACATTCTGTGCATTCTGTGTCAGTATTAACACTTTGCATGAGGCTTGCAGAGGCGTGCTCACTGTGGTCAGTTTACCCCGCAATGATCGCAAATTGTCTTCAAGAATTCGTAAGTTGACTCTCCAAGGATTTTACATTTAAGTTTCTTATTATGATATTTCTATATGATTATTTGAGTTTTGAATAACTAAGAATCACAAGTATGATGAAGCACACACATGCACATATATGTGTATATATATATATGTGTGTGTGT
>NC_091556.1:3468167-3470667 GCF_042767895.1 Penaeus vannamei | reverse complement strand
AAATAACAATAATAATGATATAAGTGATAATAATATTGATAACGATTACGATAAAAATAATGCTAATAATAATAACAACACCAACAATGATAATAATGATAATGATATTGATGATCATGATGATATTGATAATAATGATAATAATTATGATGCTGATGACACGAGTAATATCGATAAAGATAAAAACAACAACAACAATAATAATGATAATAATAATAATGATAATGATAATAATAATAATAATAATAATAATAATAATAATAATAATAATAATAATAATAATAATAATAATAATAATAATAATAATAATAATAATAATGATAATAATAATGATAATAATAGTAATGAAAATAATAATAATAATAACAATAATCATAATAATAATGATAATAATCATTATACTGATGGTGATAATCATGATAATGATAATAAAGATGAAATAAGAGATGATAATGGAAAACAAACCAGAAGGAACAACAACCAATACAAAATTGATAGATGAATAGATAGATAAAAAACACAGACAATAAAGAGAGTAATAATGAACAATCAAAACAAATCATAACCGGTAACAATAATCACAATAATGGACGCCGATAAAACTCATAACAACAGCAAAAAGAATATCTCCCTATTTCACAACGATACCCTCCCCCCCCTAAAAAAAAAAGAAAAAAACAGGCAAAATAATGGACGCCGATAAAACTCATAACAGCAACAAGAATATCTCCCTATCTCACATCGACACCTCCCTTCTCCCCTCTAAAAAAAAAAAAAAACAGGCAAAAAAAAAAGACAAAAAAAAAAAAAAAAAAAAAAAGACATCAAAAGAATTCCAAAGCATTTCGATCAAAAGTCCCTTGCATAATGCCTTCCTTACGCGGCCAAAGCGATTCGCAATTACATATATAATGACCTGTGAGAATGGCTTGTCTAAGATCACCTGGGGTTAGCTTTTTTTTTTTTTTTTTTTTGCATCTTATCTTCATTCTCTGTTTCTTCTTCTTCTTCTTCTTCTTCTTAGATTCCATCTGTTCGTCTTTCGTTTTCTCTGTTCGTTTGTTTGTTTGTTCTGTCTCTCACTCACTCTCTGTCTATCTATCTATTTCTTTCTCTCTCTCTCACACACAGATTTACTCTCACTCTCCTTCTCACTTTCATTATTTCTCTTTCTCCCTCCCCCCCTTCTCTCTCTCTCTCTCTCTCTCTCTCTCTCTCTCTCTCTTTCTCTTTCTCTTTCTCTCTCTCTCTCTCTCTCTCTCTCCTCACCCTCAGCCTCTCTCTCTCTCTCACTCATTCTCACTTTTTTTCTTTCCCTTTCTCCCTCTCCTTTGTATCTTCTACGCATTCAATTTACTCCCCCCCCCCTTTTCTCCCACTCACAGGCAGGACTACCGTTCTTATAATTTTTCCTTTTCTTTGTCCATTTTCCCCGTATATTTCCTTCTTCTCCCTTCCCTCCCCCGTTTCTTCACATTCCTTCTATCCCTCTCGTCCGTTTTCTTCTTCCCTTCGCCTCCTTGCGTTCTGCCGCTGAGCCCCAATATCACCAGCGATGCGGGGTATGTCTGAGGGGGATGCGAGAGCGAGTGGAATGTCGGCCCCAAATCGGTCACTTGGTGTGGAAGAAAATCGGGTCGATTAAGCACACACTGTGGGGGAGTGAGAATTTTTTTTTTTTTTTTTTTTTTTTTTTTTTGCTGTTTTTTTATTTGTTATTATTATTATTATTATTATTATTTTTTTTTTTTTTTTTGGGGGGGGTTGTTTTTCTCTCTGTGTGTGTTTTGTTTTCTGAATGTGTGTGTCTCTCTGTCTTTTAGTTTTTTTCTTTTCTTTTTCTTTTTCTTTGCCGTTTTTTTTTTTTTTTTTTGGTGGTGGGGGCGGGGTGTTTTCTCTGTGTGTGCGTTTTGTTTTCTGAATGTGTGTGTGTGTGTGTTTTTTTTTGTTATATGTATACACAGATAATACTCTCGTAAACCCATTTTGGTTTCAGTTTTCTTTGATTCACATTATATACTTATTAGACTGCTGATGTTATTATTATTATTATTATTATTATTATTATTATTATTATTATTATTATTATTATTATTATTATTATTATTATTATTATCATTATTATTATTATTACTATTATTATTATCATTATTATTATTATTATTATTATTATTATTATTATTATTATTATTATTATTATTATTATTATTATTATTATTATTATTATTATTATTATTATTATTGTTATTATTATTATTATTATTATTATTATTCAACCCCTGCAATATCACTGGAACAGTAAAAAAAAAGAAAAAAAAAAAAAAAAAGAAAAAAAAAAGAAACTAAATTAAAATGATCATCCTTGTTACAAAGGAATTATATTTCACAGTAGCGATATAGCAAAAAAAAAAATAAATAAATAAAAAAAATAAAAACATATTATCTTTCTTTACAAGATTTTATGACCCCGCCCCCATAGAAAAGAACAAATTAATTAGAA
>NC_091556.1:3458167-3463167 GCF_042767895.1 Penaeus vannamei | reverse complement strand
ACAGACAGACGAGACAGACAGACAGAGAGAAAGAAAGAGAGAGAGAATAGAGAAGAGAAAAAGAGAGTCAAAGAGAGAGAGAGGAGAAAGAGAGAGAGAGAGAGAGAGAGAGAGAGAGAGAGAGAGAGAGAGAGAGAGAGAGAGAGAGAGAGAGAGAGAGAGAGAGAGCGAAAGAGAGATAGAGAGAGACAGACAGACAGATAGATAAACAGATAGATAGATAGATAGAGAGAAAGAGTAAGAGAGCGAGAGAGTGAGAGACAGACAGACAGAGAGAAAAAAAAGAGAGAAAGAGAATAGAGAAGAGAAAAAGAAAGAGTCAAAGAGAAAGAGAGAGAGAGAGAGAGAGAGAGCGCCTACGCGTGTGTGGGTGCAAGAGGATACATCTAATCCTGTCCCTATTGTACAGAAAACCAATATAAGGTGGTCTGGAAAGCGTTTATGCAAATCTTGCTGATTCATCTTCACGTCAACGCAAACGCATCTACGATAAAACAGCTGTTGTCTATTTTTTTTTTTTTTTTTTTTTTTTTTTTTGTACTTTCTTTGTTCGCTTGAAATGGATGGATGGAGATATTTTTATCTTATCTGATAACTTATTTTTATTTATTTTTTTTATCTTTTTTTTTTTTTGTAATAGGAAATAAATGTAACGGGAGTTTATATAAAAAACAAATAAACTGATAAAATTTCTTTGCTAAGACATCTGCATCTTTATAACACACACAATGCACGAACACACACACACACATACGCACACATAAACACGGACGCATAAACACAAACACGCACACATAAACACACGCACACACATACATACAGCCATAAACTTTCTCGCACACATACTAAAAAAAGGACGCACAGTGAAAAATAAACATCTATATAACAATAACACTGTTGAACTCCTTATATTAAAAAAAATAATAATAATAAATGAAAAACAATCGTAATGTTTTTTTATCTCAACTTTTTTTCTAAACCGGATCAGGTTATGTTTTGCTATTTTCATGATTGTTTTAACCGAAGTCCGATGCCAGATATATATCATTTTCTTGGACTTGTTATTGTTCTGATCTCAAGAAATATACCACTTTTCTAAGTTATAAAATGGGTATTTTTGCAACATTTCTCTTGCTTGTAACTGAAGACATGGTTGGATTATAAGTTGTTTTTTCATGTTTTATTTTATTTTTCTATATTTGCCTTTTTGCTATCTATTTAATTGTTTACTTATTTGTTTATCTCTCTACCTGATGATTTATTTATTCATTAGTTTATCTTCTTATAACAATTTGATATTTTCTTCAAGAAAATATATGAAGGAGTATCGTAATTCCAGATTCTATCTAGCGTGTCTTTTATTATTATTATTATTATTATTATTATTATTATTATTATTATTATTATTATTATTATTATTATTATTATTATTATTATTATTATACATAATAGTTATCCTAGAACATCTTAGATAATCTATTTGGAGAACAGGTATCCGTTATCTGATATCTGATAAAAGAAACCATCTTCCATTTCTGTTTTTTTTTTCTTTCTTTTTTTTTTTACCCCCCTTCCCCTTTCTCCTCCTCCTCCCCTTCTCTCATTACCTCTCCTTCACCCTCACCCTCCTCCCCTCCTTCCTCATTACCCCCCTTAATAGCACAACAACTCTCTCTCTCTCTCTCTCTCTCTTTCTCTCTCTCTCTCTCTATCTCTCTCTATCTCTCTATCTCTCTCTCCTTCTCTCCCCCTCCCCCTCCCCCTCCCCCTCTCCCTCTCCTTCTCCTTCTCCTTCTCCTTCTCCTTCTTCTCCTTCTCCTTCTCCTTCTCCTTCTCCCTCTCTCTCTCTCTCCCTCTCTCTCCCTCTCCCTCTCCCTCTCCCTCTCTCTCTCTCTCGTTGAACATATCAAGGGCCTAATTTTGAGTTCTTGAAACAACATTACGAAAATATCTTTTAAATTCAAGGAAAGGAGAAGGAAATTGTCGTCAACGAAAAGGAAATTTGTAAACACAGTAATTGAACATAATCGCGATAATTTCAGCGAAGCGACAGCGCCGATAACAACAGCATAGGAGTCAAGGTACTTTCGGGTTTTGAACGAAGGCCAAGAGAAAATGACAGAAAGTTCTACTGGCAGTTTATTTCTTGCTGTGTGGATCAGTGGGTAGCGTGGTCGGCTCGCTATCTCGATGACCAGCGTTCGATC
Organism: Penaeus vannamei; assembly: GCF_042767895.1. Taxonomy (NCBI): domain Eukaryota; kingdom Metazoa; phylum Arthropoda; class Malacostraca; order Decapoda; family Penaeidae; genus Penaeus; species Penaeus vannamei. The sequence continues at coordinate 3,460,960 of NC_091556.1, read as the reverse complement.
CCGCGCGCTGCCAGTGGATGGTCACCCCGGCCATTCCTTGCACACGGGAAGCAAAATAAAATAATTTTCTTTCTTTCTTTCTTTCTTTCTTTTTCTTTTTTTCTTTTTTTTCTTTTTTTTTTTCTTTTTTCCTCACTCCCGTATAGATATACTACCGAATGAAATAAAATCAAACAAAAATAACCAAAGAATAATGAGCTGTGACGTTTCGAACAAAACAAGAAACACATCACGCTCATCTTTGTACAAACGCGACTGTATTTGTCACTTTGTTTTTGTTCTTTTTATTCGCAAATTTGACAATAATAAGAATAGATTAAGATTATTCTCTTAACAGCGGTCTTTTTACATCTTGGAGGAATATTACTTAATATTTTAATATATTTTCATTCACTCATCACTTAATTGGTATGTATCTTATTAATTGATAAGAAAGTGTGCATAGGAGGAAGGGAGAGGAAATAGGAGGGAGAGAGAGAGAAGAAAAGAGAAAAGTGTGGAAAATAATGAGTCTTCTCATTTTACGATTAATAAGATTAATAAGTTTCCATTCATTTCTTTTCCTCCGTGAGTACAATACTCTCTTGAAAAACAAATCTTTATAGAGAAAGAAAGAAAGAAAGAAAGAAAAAAAGAAAAACGTAGACAAAAAAAGGTAATATTGTATACTTTTTACCAAGACTAACAATGATACTTAATGTGTATGATAATGTTTATATAAATTTGCACAGTACTTATATCATGATTTTATAGATATGTATATATATATATATATATATATATATATATATATATATATATATATATATATATATATATATATATATATATATATATAGACACACACACACACACACACACACACACACACACACACACACACACACACACACACACACACACACACACACAAACACAAATACGCGTTTCTGTGTACATGTGTGTGTACTCATATGAATATTCTGGCCCCGTCTTTTTTTAGCTTCATGATAAAGAATAATTACTCAGTAATCTTAATCGTTTCTTCTTTCTTTTCTTTTCAGGTTGGAAAAATATATCGATATTTCCCTTACACTTCAAAGCAGTGAAGATTCTTATAATAAGCAAAACAGAAATTAAAATGAGGAAATGGATTTTTGAAAATGTGGTAAATATTGATAACACAAAGAAGAAGAAGAAGAAGAAGACGAAGAAGAAGAAGACGAAGAAGAAGAAGAAGAAGAAGAAGAAGACGAAGAAGAAGAAGACGAAGAAGAAGAAGAAGAAGAAGAAGAAGACGAAGAAGAAGAAGACGAAGAAGAAAAAGAAGAAGAAGAAGAAGACGAAGAAGAAGAAGAAGAAGAAGAAGAATCTTGAGTCACAGGTCAAAGAAAGATTTGACACCAAACGAAATAAACATCCACATGAAAAAGACGAAAAAGGAAAATACCAAAAGATTAAGAAGAAAAAAAGAAGAAAAGAAATAGAAGAAGAAGGAGAACAAGAAGAAGAAGAAGAAGAAAAAGAAGAAGAAAAAGAAGAAGAAGAAGAAAAAAAAAAAAAAAAACAAGAAGAAAAAGAAACAGCAAAAATAGAAGGAAAGAAGGAAAAAGAAGAAGAAGAAAAAGAAACAACAGAAATAGAAGAAACGAAAGAAAGACACAGGAAGTCTCCGCAAGCAGCAGGTTCCTTGGTAATTGAATAAGACCTCAGTTGTTGTGCGATTAAGGGGGGGGGGGTAATAGGAGAACGGGGAGGGGGGTGATGGGGGAGGAGGAAGGGGGAAGGGGGTAATAGGAGGACGGGAGGGGGGAGGGGGAGGCTGAAGGGGGGTGATGGGAGAGGAAGGGGTAGTGGGAGAAGGGGAGGAGGAGTGGGGAGGCTGAAGCGGGGTGATGGGGGAGGAGGAAGGGGAAGGGGGATGATGGGAGAAGGGGAGGGTGAAGGGGGGTAATGGGAGAAGGGATGATGGGTAGAAGAGGAGGGGGAAGAGGAAGGGGAAGGGGGTGATGGGAGAAGGGGAGGGGAGAGGGTGGGTGAAGGGGGGTGATGGGAGAGGGGGAGGGTGAAGGGGGGGAGGAGGAGGGGGGGGTGAAGGGGGGTAATGGGGGAAGGAGGAGGGGAGTGTGAAGGGGGGTGATGGGAGAGGAGGGGGTGAGTAGGAAGGGTGAAGGGGGTGATGGGAGAAGGGGAGGGGTGAAAGGGGGTAATGGGAGAAGGGATGATGGGAGAAGAGGAGGGAGGAGGAAGGAGAAGGGGGATTATGGGGGAAGAGAGGAGGAGGGGGAGGCTGAAGGGGGGATGATGGGAGAGGGGGAAGGGGAGGGGGAGGCTGAAGGGGGGTGATGGGGAAGGGGGGATGATGGGAGAAGGGTAGGGTGAAGGAGGGGAGGAGGAGGGGAAGGGGAAGGGGGTAATGGGAGGAGAGGAGGGGGAGGGGGAAGGGGAAGGGGGTGGTGGGAGAAGGGGAGGGGGAGGGTGAGGGTGAAGGGGGGTAATGGGAGAAGAGGGAGGGGGAGTAGAAATGGGAAGAAGGGATTATGGGAGAAGAGGAGGGGGAGGGAAAGGGGAAGGGGGCTGATGGGGGAAGAGAGGAGGAGGGTGAGGGTGAAGGGGGTAATGGGAGAAGGGGAGGGGAGGGAGTGTGAAGGGGGTGATGGGGAAAGAGAGAGAAGGGAAGTGTGAAGGGGGATAATGGGAGAAGGGGAGGGGAGGAGGAATGGGAAGAGGGGATGATGGGAGAAGAGGAGGGGGAGGAGGGGAGGAGGAAGGAGAAGGGGTAGAATGGGTGAAGGAGGGTGGGTGATGGGAGGA
>NC_091556.1:3445667-3450667 GCF_042767895.1 Penaeus vannamei | reverse complement strand
TCCTTTTAGATTTAGATTCCTTTTAGATTTAGATTCCTTTTAGATTCCTTTTAGATTTAGATTCCTTTTAGATTTAGATTCCTTTTAGTTTTAGATTCCTTTTAGATTTAGATTCCTATTTAGATTCCTTTTAGATTTAGATTCCTTTTAGATTTAGATTCCTTTTAGATTTAGATTCCTTTTAGATTTAGATTCCTTTTAGATTTAGATTCCTTTTAGATTTAGATTCCTTTTAGATTTAGATTCCTTTTAGATTTAGATTCCTTTTAGATTCCTTTTAGATTTAGATTCCTTTTAGATTTAGATTCCAATTAGATTTAGATTCCTTTTAGATTTAGATTCCTTTTAGATTTAGATTCCTTTTAGATTTAGATTCCTTTTAGATTTAGATTTCCTTTTAGATTTAGATTCCTTTTAGATTTAGATTCCTTTTAGATTTAGATTCCTTATAGATTTAGATTCCTTTTAGATTTAGATTCCTTTTAGATTTAGATTCCTTTTAGATTTAGATTCCTTTTAGATTTAGATTCCTTTTAGATTTAGATTCCTTTTAGATTTAGATTCCTTTTAGATTTAGATTCCTTTTAGATTCCTTTTAGATTTAGATTCCTTTTAGATTTAGATTCCTTTTAGATTTAGATTCCTTTTAGATTTAGATTCCTTTTAGATTTAGATTCCTTTTAGATTTAGATTCCTTTTAGATTTAGATTCCTTTTAGATTTAGATTCCTTTTAGATTTAGATTCCTTTTAGATTTAGATTCCTTTTAGATTTAGATTCCTTATAGATTTAGATTCCTTTTAGATTTAGATTCCTTTTAGATTTAGATTCCTTATAGATTTAGATTCCTTTTAGATTTAGATTCCTTTTAGATCCAGATTCCTTTTAGATTTAGATTCCTTTTAGATCCAGATTCCTTTTAGATTCAGATTCCTTTTAGATTTAGATTCCTTTTAGATTTAGATTCCTTTTAGATTTAGATTCCTTATAGATTTAGATTCCTTTTAGATTCCTTTTAGATTTAGATTCCTTTTAGATTTAGATTCCTTTTAGATTTAGATTCCTTATAGATTTAGATTCCTTTTAGATTTAGATTCCTTTTAGATCCAGATTCCTTTTAGATTTAGATTCCTTTTAGATCCAGATTCCTTTTAGATTCAGATTCCTTTTAGATTTAGATGTCTTTTAGATTTAGATTCCTTTTAGATTTAGATTCCTTATAGATTTAGATTTCTTTTACATTACTTTTAGATTTAGATTCCTTTTAGATTTAGATTTAGATTCCTTTTAGATTTAGATTTCCTTACGGAATTTAGATTCCCATATAGATTTAGATTCCTTTTAGATTTAGATTCCTTTTAGATTTAGATTCCTTTTAGATTTTCAGATTCCTTTTAGATTTAGATTCATCTCTTTAGATTTAGATTCCTTTTAGATTCCTTTTAGATTTAGATTCCTTTTAGATTTAGATTCCTTTTAGATTTAGATTCCTTTTAGATTTAGATTCCTTTTAGATTTAGATTCCTTATAGATTTAGATTCCTTATAGATTTAGATTCCTTTTAGATTTAGATTCCTTTTAGATTTAGATTCCTTTTAGATTTAGATTCCTTTTAGATTTAGATTCCTTTTAGATTCCTTTTAGATTTAGATTCCTTTTAGATTTAGATTCCTTTTAGATCCAGATTCCTTTTAGATTTAGATTCCTTTTAGATTTAGATTCCTTTTAGATTTAGATTACTTATAGATTTAGATTCCTTTTAGATCCAGACTCCTTATAGATTTAGATTCCTTTTAGATCCAGATTCCTTTTAGATTTAGATTCCTTTTAGATCCAGATTCCTTTTAGATTTAGATTCCTTTTAGATTCCTTTTAGATTTAGATTCCTTTTAGATTTAGATTCCTTATAGATTTAGATTCCTTATAGATTTAGATTCCTTTTAGATTCCTTTTAGATTTAGATTCTTTTTAGATCCAGATTCCTTTTAGATTTAGATTCCTTTTAGATCCAGATTCCTTTTAGATTTAGATTCCTTTTAGATTTAGATTCCTTTTAGATTTAGATTCCTTTTAGATTTAGATTCCTTTTAGATTTAGATTCCTTATAGATTTAGATTCCTTTTAGATTTAGATTCCTTTTAGATTTAGATTCCTTTTAGATTTAGATTCCTTTTAGATTTAGATTCCTTTTAGATTTAGATTCCTTTTAGATTTAGATTCCTTTTAGATTTAGATTCCTTTTAGATTTAGATTCCTTTTAGATTTAGATTCCTTTTTATAGATTTAGATTCCTTTAGATTTAGATTCCTTTTAGATTTAGATTCCTTTTAGATTTAGATTCCCTTTAGATTTAGATTCCTTTTAGATTCAGATTCCTTTTAGATTTAGATTCCTTTTAGATTTAGATTCCTTTTAGATTTAGATTCCTTTTAGATTTAGATTCCTTTTAGATTCAGATTCCTTTTAGATTTAGATTCCTTTTAGATTCCTTTTAGATTTAGATTCCTTATAGATTTAGATTCCTTTTAGATTCCTTTTAGATTTAGATTCCTTTTAGATTTAGATTCCTTTTAGATTTAGATTCCTTTTAGATTTAGATTCCTTATAGATTTAGATTCCTTTTAGATTTAGATTCCTTTTAGATTTAGATTCCTTTTAGATTCAGATTCCTTTTAGATTTAGATTCCTTATAGATTTAGATTCCTTTTAGATTTAGATTCCTTTTAGATTTAGATTCCTTTTAGATTTAGATTCCTTTTAGATTTAGATTCCTTATAGATTTAGATTCCTTTTAGATTTAGATTCCTTTTAGATTTAGATTCCTTTTAGATTTAGATTCCTTTTAGATTTAGATTCCTTTTAGATTTAGATTCCTATTAGATTTAGATTCCTTTTTAGATTCAGATTCCTTATAGATTTAGATTCCTTTTAGATTTAGATTCCTTTTAGATTTAGATTCCTTTTAGATTTAGATTCCTTTTAGATTTAGATTCCTTTTAGATTCAGATTCCTTTTAGATTTAGATTCCTTTTAGATTCCTTTTAGATTTAGATTCCTTATAGATTTAGATTCCTTTTAGATTTAGATTCCTTTTAGATTTAGATTCCTTTTAGATTTAGATTCCTTTTAGATTTAGATTCCTTTTAGATTTAGATTCCTTTTAGATTTAGATTCCTTTTAGATTTAGATTCCTTTTAGATTTAGATTCCTTTTAGATTTAGATTCCTTTTAGATTTAGATTCCTTATAGATTTAGATTCCTTTTAGATTGAGATTCCTTTTAGATTTAGATTCCTTTTAGATTTAGATTCCTTTTAGATTTAGATTCCTTTTAGATTTAGATTCCTATTAGATTTAGATTCCTTTTTAGATTCAGATTCCTTATAGATTTAGATTCCTTATAGATTTAGATTCCTTTTAGATTTAGATTCCTTTTAGATTTAGATTCCTTTTAGATTTAGATTCCTTTTTTAGATTTAGATTCCTTATAGATTTAGATTCCTTTTAGATTTAGATTCCTTTTAGATTTAGATTCCTTTTAGATTTAGATTCCTTTTAGATTTAGATTCCTTTTAGATTTAGATTCCTATTAGATTTAGATTCCTTTTTAGATTCAGATTCCTTATAGATTTAGATTCCTTTTAGATTTAGATTCCTTTTAGATTTAGATTCCTTTTAGATTTAGATTCCTTTTAGATTTAGATTCCTTTTAGATTTAGATTCCTTATAGATTTAGATTCCTTTTAGATTTAGATTCCTTTTAGATTTAGATTCCTTTTAGATTTAGATTCCTTTTAGATTTAGATTCCTTATAGATTTAGATTTGTTCCGAACACAGGAGCAGCCATCTCCGTGGGGTTGTTGAGGGAGGATATTCACGCATCGTTGCATGGAGAGTCCTTTATGACCTGGAGTCAGGTCGTTGCAAGGTTAGAGAACACAAGGAGGCTATAAGTAGAGTCCTTGAGATTCCTTTGAGATTCCTTATAGATTTAGATTCCCTTTAGATTCAGATTCATTTTAGATTCTTTCTAGATTCCTTTTAGATTCCTTTTAGATTCGTTTTAGATTCCTAATAGATTCGTTTTAGATTTAGATTCCTTTTAGATTTAGATTCTTTTTTTTTGTAGATTTAGATTCCTTTTAGATTTAGATTCCTTTTAGATTTAGATTTTTTTTTTTAGATTTAGATTCCTTATAGATCTAGATTCCTTTTAGATTTAGATTCCATTTAAGATTAGTAGATTCCATTTACGATTAGTAGATTCCTTTTAAATTCCTTGAGAAAACAAAAGATTATTCCTGTCGATGCCAATATAAGGCCGGATATTTCTCTATGGAATCGCAGTATTTGCAACACAGGCAATTCCATAGAAATTTAGGGACCAACTTCCTATATAAACAGACAAGTGGAATTATTTCCAAACCTAAAGCAAGGCATTATATGGGTTTAGTTGCACCACAAAAACAGAGAGAGAGAGAGAGAGAGAGAGGGAGAGAGAGAGAGAGAGAGAGAGAGAGAGAGAGAGAGAGAGAGAGAGAGAGAGAGAGAGAGAGAGAGAGAGAGAGAGAGAGAGAGAGACAGAGAGAGAGAGAGAGAGAGAGAGAGAGAGAGAGAGAGAGGAGAGAGAGATAGAGATAGACAGAGAGAGAGAGAGAGAGAGAGAGAGAGAGAGAGAGAGAGAGAGAGAGAGAGAGAGAGAGAGAGAGAGAGAGAGAGAGAGGGAGCATGAGAGAGAAAGAGAAAGAGAGTGAGAGACATAGAGGGAGCATGAGAGAAAGAGAAAGAGAGAGAGGGAGACTGAGAGACATAGAGGGAGCATGAGAGAAAGAGAAAGAGAGAGAGAGAGATTGAGAGACATAGAGGGAGCATGAGAGAAAGAGAAAGAGAGAGAGAGGGAGAGAGAGACATAGAGGGAGCATGAGAGAAAGAAGAGAGAGAGAGAGAGAGAGAGAGAGAGAGAGAGAGAGAGAGAGAGAGAGAGAGAGAGAGAGAGAGAGA
>NC_091556.1:3419447-3421947 GCF_042767895.1 Penaeus vannamei | reverse complement strand
ATCTATTTACAAACTACCAACACATATTTTAATGTATTATCGACTACCACAATACGAGAAAAAATAACAGCGATTCCTGATGGAGCTAATAATATGTACTCAGGATCCAGTAAAGGGAATAAGTGTTTAAATTGAATAACATAGAATGGGTAAAGTAGATGAATGAGGTAGATGAAAGATGGTTCGAGGACTTGGTATAGTGAATTAATGGATAGAAGGAATACAATAGAATGGAAAAAGTAAATTCATGTATTACAATTATCTGGTATAAGGATCTGGTAGAGTGAATTGATAGTTAAATAAATCTAAATAGAATGCATGAAATAAATGAATGAAATACAATTATCTGGATTTCGAACTGAATAAATACGTGACGTCACCCGTACCCTCTTACATACGTGTTTGTCGTTATAGGTTGACATGTATCGTACTATAATGCTTTTTTTAAATAGCAATAATAAATATAAGAAAATTACAGGAATATTCTTTTATTAAATTAGTTCAAGTCGAAGGTTAATCTACACTCTCCCTTTTCCTACTATTATAGAACAATTATGATAATAAAATTTGATACGACAGAAACAAAAGTGAAATGGGATTGAGACACTTAACACCTCCTTCTGGTATGTTTCCATTATATCCTAGGACGAATAAATTATGAATCCTTCCTTTATTTAGCATTTACTTTTATCATATCACTTTGACCTTACTGTAACATACTTAATATGCTCTTTGACATACCAAGCATTGTCCTCTTTGACCAATGCCGGTACGATATTCGTGAACAAAAGAAAAAAAATATGATTAAGATAGATTTAAAAAATCTCTCTCTCTCTCTCCCCCCCCCCCCCCTCTCTCTCTCTTTTCTCCGCCCCCCCCCTCTCTCTCTCGCTCTCTCTTTCTCTATCTCGCTCTCTCTTTCTCTCTCTCTCTCTCTCCCCCTCTCTTCTCTCTTTTCTCCGCCCCTCCCCCTCTCTCTCTCTCGCTCTCTCTTTCTCTCTCTCTCTCTCTCTGTCTCTCTCTCTCTCTCTCTCTCTCTTTCTCTATCTCTCTCTCTCTCTCTCTCTCTCTCTCTCTCTCTCTCTGCACGGGAGGAGAACCAGGAGCCCCATCAACTCAATTACAAACACAAACTCCAGCATCACATAAGCTATCCCCATCCCCCCCCCCCCATTACACACACCCATACGCATCTTCTTAGCCTACCACAAACACCCCTTCTAAAGACGTGCCAGCTGTTAAGGGGTCCCTCGCCAAGGCCTCCATTGCAGCGCCGACTCTTCCGCCAGCAACAGGTCTCCTCGTGTTGCGTAAAGGCGGCGTTATTGCAGGGCGTGGCTGGATGGCATCTCAATGGGCACCGCGTTGCAAGGACGGTCCGGAATGCATAAATGATGACGGGAGAGGGTGATGAGAGAGAGAGAGAGAGAGAGAGAGAGAGAGAGAGAGAGAGAGAGAGAGAGAGAGAGAGAGAGAGAGAGAGAGAGAGAGAGAGACAAATCTGAAGCGAATCTGAAGCAAATCTGAAGCAAATCTGAAGCAAATCTGAGGCCAATCTGAAGCGAATCTGAAGCGCGAATCTGAAGCCAATCTGAAGCCAATCGGAAGCGAATCTGAGGCAGATCTGAAGCGAATCTGAAGCGAATCTGAAGCGAATCTGAGGCCAATCTGAAGCGAATCTGAAGCAAATCTGAAGCAGATCTGAAGCAAATCTGAAGCGAATCTGAAGCGAATCTGAAGCAAATCTGAAGCAAATCTGAAGCAAATTTGAAGCGAATCTGAAGCAAATCTGAAGCGAATCTGAAGCGAATCTGAAGCGAATCTGAAGCAGATCTGAAGCGAATCTGAAGCGAATCTGAGGCCAATTTGAAGCGAATCTGAAGCAGATCTGAAGCAAATCTGAAGCAAATCTGAGGCAGATCTGAAGCAAATCTGAAGCGAATCTGAAGCGAATCTGAAGCGAATCTGAACCAGATCTGAAGCGAATCTGAAGCAAATCTGAGGCCAATCTGAAGCGAATCTGAAGCGAATCTGAAGCAAATCTGAAGCGAATCTGAAGCGAAACTGAAGCGAAACTGAAGCAAATCTGAAGCAAATCTGAAGCGAATCTGAAGCGAATCTGAAGCGAAACTGAAGCGAAACTGAAGCAAATCTGAAGCAAATCTGCAGCACAACTCCGCCGTGAATTAGCGAGGGCGCGGTGCCGATTCATCGAGGGAGGAATTCGAGGGCAGGTCAGGGCGTAGAGGGGGGGGGGGGGCGGGGTCAAAGAGAAGCGGGGTCACAGAAAGGGGGGCTGGGGAAGACGGGCACCCTCCTCTCTTGTCAAGTCAGGCCTATCGCCCCGCCCTTCGCTTGGTTCTTTTGGTTGTGTGTGTTGGGGTGTGGTGTGGTGTGTGTGTATCTGTGTATATGTATGTCTGTATCTGTGTGTAAGCGTGTGTGTGTGTGTGTGCGTGTATGTGTGTGTGTGTGTGTGTCTGTGTATGTGTGTATGTGT
>NC_091556.1:3379447-3386947 GCF_042767895.1 Penaeus vannamei | reverse complement strand
ATTGTCATTATTATCATAATTATCATTATTATTATCTTTATTATTGTTGTTGTTGTTGTTGTTGTTGTTGTTGTTGTTGTTGTTATTATTATTATTATTATTATTATTATTATTATTCATTATCTCTATCATGTTATTATTGGTATTATCATTATCATTATCATTACTATCATTATCATGATTGTTATTATGATAATCATTATCAATACTGTTATCATTATCATCATAGCAGTGATGATAATAATAATGATAATTATCATTATCATCATTATAACTATTGTCATGATCATTACTATGATTATTATTATTATCATTATTGTTATTATTATTATAAATATTACTATCACTGTTATAATAATTGCTGTTATTATTGCTACTGTCATTGTGATATGTATTATCATATGTATTATATGTATTGTCATCATCACTATTATTATTAATGTTATTGTTGTCTTTATCATTATTAATATCATTATTATCATCACCATTATTATCGTTATTGTCATTGTTTTATGGATATGATTATGATTATGATTACCATTATTAGCGTTATTATTATTGTTTTGATAATTTCTATTAGTATTTTTATCATCCTCATTATTTTCACTATCATAATGATTATCATAATCATTATCACTGACATTATCATTAGCATTAGCATTATTATTACTATTATTGCTATTTCACTTTCATTATCATTATTATCATTAACATTATTATCATTATTATTATTATTATTATTATTATTATTATTTTCATGATTATTACTATAATCATTGTTACTATTCTTTTATCATTAATATCATGATCATTTTCAGTCTTAGTATTGTCATTGTTATTATTATCATTATTTATGATGTTATCACTATTACCATTGTCATTATTGCTATAATTATTATTTTTATTAGCATCTTGATGAGTACCATCATGATAATCATTAATTCTATCATTATCATTCACAGTATCGTTACTATTATCATTATCATAATTATCATTACCATTATCATTATCATGATTACTATTACCATTATCATTATCATAATCACCATTACCATTATCATTATCATAATTATCATTACCAATATCATTATCATAATCATCATTACCATTATCATTATCATAATTATCATTACCATTATCATTATCATAATTATCATTACCATTATCATTATCATAATTATCATTACCATTATCATTATCATGATTATCATTACCATTATCATTATCATAATTATCATTACCATTATCATTATCATTATTATCATTACCATTATCATTATCATAATCATCATTACCATTATCATTATCATGATTATCATTACCATTATCATTATCATAATCATCATTACCATTATCATTATCATAATCATCATTACCATTATCATTATCATAATCATCATTACCATTATCATTATCATAATTATCATTACCATTATCATCATAATTATCATTACCATTATCATTATCATAATTATCCTTACCATTATCATTATCATAATTATCATTACCATTATCATTATCATAATTATCATTACCACTTCAAAAATCATTATCAACATTGCCATTATCATTATCATAATCATCATTACCATTATCATTATCATAATTATCATTACCATTATCATTATCATAATTATCATTACCATTATCATTATCATAATCATCATTACCATTATCATTATCATAATTATCATTACCATTATCATTATCATAATTATCATTACCATTTTCATTATCATAATTATCATTATCATGATTATCATTACCATTATCATTATCATAATTATCATTACCATTATCATTATCATAATTATCATTACCATTATCATTATCATGATTATCATTACCATTATCATTATCATAATCATCATTACCATTAGCATTATCATGATTATCATTACCATTATCATTATCATAATCATCATTACCATTATCATTATCATTACCTTCATTTCAAAAATCATTATCATAATCATCATTACCATTATCATTATCATAATTATCATTACCATTATCATTATCATAATCATCATTACCATTATCATTATCATAATTATCATTACCATTATCATTATCATAATCATCATTACCATTATCATAATTATCATTATCATATTTAGCATTACCATTATCATTATCATAATTATCATTACCATTATGATTATCATAATCATCATTACCATTATCATCATCATAATTATCATTACCATTATCATTATCATAATTATCATTACCATTATCATTATCATAATTATCATTACCATTATCATTATTATCATTACCATTATCATAATTATCATTACCATTATCATTATCATAATTATCATTACCATTATCATTATCATAATTATCATTACCATTATTATTATCATGATTATCATTACCATTATTATCATGATTATTATTACCATTATCATTATCATAATTATCATGATCATCATCATAATCATCATTACCATTATCATTATCATAATCATCATCACCATTATCATTATCATAATTATCATTACCATTTCAAAAATCATTATGAACATTGCCATTATCATTATCATAATTATCATTACCATCATCATTATCAGAATTATCATTACCATTATCATAATTACCATTACCATTATCATTATCATAATTATCAAAACCATTATCATTATCATAATTATCATTACCATTATCATTATCATAATTATCATTACCATTATCATTATCATAATTATCATTACCATTATCATTATCATAATTATCATTACCATTATCATTATCATAATTATCATTACCATTATCATTATCATAATTATCATTACCATTATCATTATCATAATTATCATTACCATTATCATTATCATCATTGCCATTATCATTATCATAATTATCATTACCATTATCATTATCATAATTGTCATTACCATTATCATTATCATATTATCATTACCATTATCATAATTATCATTACCATTATCATTATCATAATTATCATTACCATTATCATCATCATAATTATCATTACCATTATCATTATCATAATCATCATTACCATTATCATCATCATAATTATCATTACCATTATCATTATCATAATTATCATTACCTTCATTTCAAAAATCATTATCATAATTATCATTACCATTATCATTATCATAATCATCATTACCATTATCATTATCATAATCATCATTACCATTATCATTATCATAATCATCATTACCATTATCATTATCATAATTATCATTACCATTATCATTATCATGATTATCATTACCATTATCATTATCATAATTATCATTACCATTATCATTATCATAATCATCATTACCATTATCATTATCATAATTATCATTACCATTATCATCATCATAATTATCATTACCATTATCATTATCATTATCAACATTGCCATTATCATTATCACAATTATCATTACCATCATCATTATCATTACCTTCATTTCAAAAATCATTATCATAATCATCATTACCATTATCATTATCATAATCATCATTACCATTATCATTATCATAATCATCATTACCATTATCATTATCACAATTATCATTACCTTCATTTCAAAAATCATTATCAACATTGCTATTGCTCCTACACCGACTTGCTACACCACAAACATTTTACAACGTACAATCCCCTCAAAATAACACGTATAAAAAACATGTATAAAGTAAAGTGCCATTTTTATTGGCATACAAAGGTAAGGTTACAAGAATTGCACACCTTGGCACCTGAATATGAAGAGTCTAAATGAGATTCTTGATGAAAAGGGAGAATCTGGGAAGGAGATATTCTTTCCTGGAAGCTGAGGAAGGGAGCGAAAGATCTGGTGAATAAATTGTGTTTTATTTTAGCTAGTTCTTTTTTTTTTTTTACCTTTTTTTATTGTGGGGAGGTATTTAATAAGCGGTGTCTTGTATTCATGTCTGTTTTTTTTTTTTTTTTTTTTTTTTTTTTTTTTTTTTTGGTCATAACTTCTTTAAGTGAGTTTAGTGAATATAACTTTATGATTTTCTAAGAATTCTTTTCGTCTGTTTAGCGAATTTAAATTTATGATTTCTAAGAACCACAAACTGCATTGCTCTTAAATTCTCAAAATTCAGTATATTAAATTCCAATATATTTTATTTATTTTATATTGTTGACAGTACATTCACGTTGATAACTTTACTTAATATCAGATTATTTATATCAGTACCGTTGTGATAATGATAACAATAAGATTGATAATGATACTCATAATAATACTAACAAAGAAGAAGAAAAAATAAAAAAATAACATTTAACAAAAAAAAAAAAAAAAAAATAATAATAATAACGATGAAACAAAAACAAACAAAAATATAACAGATAGAAATTAACAATCACAAAAAACAATAGCTACTAAAACAATAATAATACAACAAACATTAACGACAAACAAAGCAACAAAAAATAACGTTAAAAAAACAACAAAATAACGACAAACAAATAAAAAACGACAAACAAAACCACAAAAAAACAACGACAAAGAAAACGACAAACAACAAAAAATAACGACAAAGAAACAAAAAAACAACAGCAATGACACCAATAAATAACGACAAACAAAACAAAAAATAACGAAAAAACAAGCAAACAAAACAACAATCAAAACAACAAAATAACAACAAAAATAACAACAACAATGACAACAAAAAAATAACAACAAAATAACAATCAAAACAACAAAATAGCAACAACAAAAACAACAAAAAATAACAACACCAATGACAACAACCCACCGACGCCAAACCTCATCCCGACCCACACCTGTCGCGCCCCGCAGCATCCCTCGTGACGCGGTCGCCTCTCATCTCACCTCTCGAAGATGAGAGATCGTTGCATCCATCTGTGTCCGCTCCTTCAACGGGGTCAGGATCCCTTGCAACGGCCTGTGGTCATCGCGCTGATTGCTAAGTATATATCAGGTGCAGGGAGGGAGGGAGGGAGGGAGGGAGGATTGGGAAGGGGGAGGGGGGGAGGGGGGAGGGAGGAGGGAGGATGGGGGGAGAGGAGAGAGGGAGGGAGGGAGAGGAGAGAGGAAGGGAGGGAGAGGAGAGAGGGAGGGAGGGAGGGAGGATGGGGGGAGAGAAGGAGAGAGGGAGGGAGGATGGGAGAGTGGAAGGGAGAGATAGATAGGTCGATGGGAGAAAGATATATATACATATGTGTGTGTGTACACACACACACACACACACACACACACACATATATGTGTATATATATATATATATATATATATATATATATATATATATATATATATATATATATATACATATATATATATATATATATATATATACATACATACATATACATATGTATTTATGTATATGTATGGGAAGAAATTCATAAAAAAAATCACAACTTTTTGAGTTATCCTGCAAACCAACAGACTAGCTAGCTAACCAACACTACCAAAAATATAAGCTCTATAGCGGAGGGAAAAATATGACGACAATAACAACAACAACAACATTATTGTCGTCTTTTTCATCGTTGTCATTAGGACCACCATAGTATCATCATTGATATTGTTATCATCAATAGTCTTATTGCTAACTCTACATACTTCTTGATTTGTATTTCTGATCTTCACTTAAAAAAGAAGAAGAAAAAAAACTCAAATACCATAAAACTTTTTTATATTTCTTTCTTATACTTACATGTTCACCTTTTCGACAATGGGCGATATTTTTTTAAACTCAAATTTAACATACTTAAAATGTCGACGTGTAGATTACAATTGCTTCATATTAGGAATGTACATAATTTACTTTACTTGTTCTCAACTGCATGTGTTGTCCTGTAACTGATCTGTGTTGGCAGCATGTTGAAAGTACGTTTGGAAAATTAAAGGGAAACATATCACACACAGACGATATGTGAATCTTGAAACAAAGCACAAAATACACTTACAAAAACTGTAGATACTACATAATATCCAAGTTCAGATTTAATGGCTGAGTTCTGCACAATTGGCTGCGCGTGCTCTTGGAACCGTTCTTAGCAAAACAATCTCTTCATATTGATTTCTTAGAGATATGGTTCCATAGGTGATCCCTGTGACAGCTTCTCGTCGTCTTGGTCAGACCCTTGTACTTCTTCCTGTATTATTATTATCACCATTATCCCTATTATCTTTTTGTTGCTTCCTTTGTTGCTTTCTTTTTTGTTCCTGGAGTCTCTCGGTGTGAATTTATATAAGATATGATTCTGGGTGATCTCTCTGCCTTCCTCTCGTCTTCTTGATCAAACTCCCAAACTTCTTCCTGTATTACTATCATCCTTATTACTATTATCAATATCCTTATTACTATGCTTTCGGGAGCCTCCTTTGACAAAGGAATCTTCCCATACGAATTCCAAAGAGATATGATTCTAGGTAGTCCCTGTGACAGCCTCTAATCGTCTTGGTCAAGCCTTCATAATCCAGTTGTTTTGTGTGAGTCTGTGTTCACACCCTGGAGTAGCGGTCATAGTTAATTGGACATGGCCTTTACTCTAGAGCTCAAAGTAAGTCTTTCAGTATACAGAATGAATAGGAGTACAAAGAAATACAATTCTCTATACACTTGTTGGCCAAGACTATATACGAAAGGTAAGAAACCACGTATTACACCGGTTTAAAAAGATGTGAGGCCCAAAACTTCAGGCAGCGCCATCTATTGTTCAGATATATAACTAAGAGAGGAGTGTCGAGTTATCGGTTCTCCATTATCTCCGTGTAGGCAGTTGAAGGCCTCGCTTTGGTGTCTCCCAAGCCGAAAGACCGGGACTGTGGGAATTCGCTCCATAAATAAATCGCGACTCGCCATGTATGACTTGTCCTCGCACACCAAACATCCCAGAATATATACCTCACGTACAGGACAGTCTACCATGGAAACAGACGACACAAAAGGCACAATAGAAACAATACTAACGCCATTTTCATCAGCGTAAGAACCTCTTCTCGAAAAACGTTGCTCGCCATCTTGAAGATTAACCAGGACGTCTGATTAAATGCCCGGCCTGCAACTCCTTCTTCTTCAGAATGGACATCGTCTCCGGAAGTCACTGCGAGTCTTGACCTTGACCTTACTTACAGGCCCTGCTCTTAGGACGGCCAAAGGTCATATCAGGTCATGCGATGCTGCGACCTGACTTGTTTCAAAGGCAACAGCTGATGTGTTCTTCAAACGAGTAGTTGAATATTCATTCCTCAAACTATTGCATCATGGTTATTGCAACACATCAAATGTCATTGTATATGCATTACGGGGTACGTTTACTGCACTTAAATTTATCCAGAATGATAGTGATAAACAAACCATACCCATAAATAAGTAAACAAACAGATAAGTAAATAAATGAAGATACTAAATACCTAGATAAATAAATACACAAATACCTGTAACTAATTCTTAAAAAAAAAACAATACAAAAAAAAAAAATAAAGGAAAATTAAATACCTAGATAAATAAATACAAAAAT
>NC_091556.1:3369447-3374447 GCF_042767895.1 Penaeus vannamei | reverse complement strand
CTCAGACACACTCACACACGCACGCACACACACACACACACACACAAACACAACCTCACACACACACACACACACACACACATACACACACACACACACACACACACACACACATACACACACACACACACACACACACACACACGATCAGATACCCATTATGCAAAATATTTCCATCAATCTTTTAATAAGTTCTGTTCCCAAAGTTCTTCTGGATACCAAGAGGATACACCCAAAGACCACACACAATTTAACCAAGTCCACTACACCTCAGACCTTCACACCTTATACATTAACCAAAAATAATTACAGTAATGAGACAAAACCGAAGTACAGCAGAAAGAGAGAGAGAGAGAGAGAGAGAGAGAGAGAGAGAGAGAGAGAGAGAGAGAGAGAGAGAGAGAGAGAGAGAGAGAGAGAGAGAGAGAGAGAGAGGGCATATATGTGTGTGTATATATATACAAGGAAGCAAGACAGAAAGAAGGAAAAGAAAAGAAACGAAAAGAAAAGAAAAAAAAAAAAGCAGGCAACCCAACCCCCTGATAAATCACAACCAGCCTTAGCATCAAGATAACGACAATACAGACTTGCAAAATATATTGTCTAATTTTCTTAACTAAAATACAACACATATGGTATATATAAACATAATTGCTTGGAATTGCGACCCACGTAGTAGTGACAAGGAAATATGAAACAGAAGACGAAACAACCATTAACTCCTGAAAAAAATATCTTCTAATGCTTTCTAATGACACAGAACGTTATCTAAAACTCCTATTAACTCCTATAATAAAAAAAAAATATCTGAAGATTTCTAATGCCAGAGAACGTTATCTAAAACTCCTATTAACTCCTATAGTGAAAATGTTGTTTAATTTTCCAAAAAAAAAAGAAGAGGAAAATAGAGGGAGGGGAGAGGAGGAGAAGGAGAAGGTGGAGGAAGGAGACGAGAGAAGGCAAAAAAAAAAATAATAATAATATCTTCTGAAGCTTTCTAATGCCACAGAACGTTATCTAAAACTCCTATTAACTCCTATAGTAAAAAAAAAATCTTCTGAAGCTTTCTAATGACACAGAACGTTATCTAAGACTCCTATTAACTCCTATAGTGAAATAATATCTTCTGGAGGTTTAGTGAAAAAAAAAATCTTCTGAAGCTTTCTAAGGCCACTGAACGTTATCTAAAACTCCTATTAACTCCTATAGTGAAATAATATCTTCTGGAGGTTTAGTGAAAAAAAAAAATCTTCTGAAGCTTTCTAAGGCCACAGAACGTTATCTAAAACTCCTATTAACTCCTATAGTAAAAAAAAAATCTTCTGAAGCTTTCTAATGACACAGAACGTTATCTAAGACTCCTATTAACTCCTATAGTGAAATAATATCTTCTGGAGGTTTAGTGAAAAAAAAAATCTTCTGAAGCTTTCTAAGGCCACTGAACGTTATCTAAAACTCCTATTAACTCCTATAGTGAAATAATATCTTCTGGAGGTTTAGTGAAAAAAAAAAATCTTCTGAAGCTTTCTAAGGCCACAGAACGTTATCTAAAACTCCTATTAAGTCCTATTTTGAAAAAAATAAATCTTCTGGTTTTCTAAGGCCACAGAATGTTACCCAAAGACGCTAACCCCGAGTCCAAGACGCACACAAGAGGTCAAGACATCCCCGCATCTCCCACACGACCGGTCATTGTCTGCGGTGACCTCTGTTCCCCGACGCCCACAAAGGTCAGCCTCACACGCCGAGGGGAATTCCTTATGTCTTGGAGGCAGTCGAAGGCCTAATGACCCGGGGTTGTGGCGAGGGGAAAGAGGGAAGGAAAGAGGGGTTGCGGCGAGGGGAAAGAGGGGTTGTGGCGAGGGGAAAGAGGGAAGGAAAGAGGGGTTGTGGCGAGGGGAAAGAGGAAAGGAAAGAGGGGTTGTGGCGAGGGGAAAGAGGAAAGGAAAGAGGGGTTGTGGCGAGGGGAAAGGGGAAAGGAAAGAGGGGTGGTGGGGAGGGGAAAGAGGGAAGGAAAGAGGGGGTGTGGGGAGGGGAAAGAGGAGAGGAAAGAGGGGTTGTGGCGAGGGGAAAGAGGAAAGGAAAGAGGGGTTGTGGCGAGGGGAAAGAGGGAAGGAAAGAGGGTTGCGGCGAGGGGAAAGAGGGGTTGTGGCGAGGGGAAAGAGGGAAGGAAAGAGGGGTTGTGGCGAGGGGAAAGAGGAAAGGAAAGAGGGGTTGTGGCGAGGGAAAGAGGAAAGGAAAGAGGGGTTGTGGCGAGGGGAAAGAGGGAAGGAAAGAGGGGTTGTGGCGAGGGGAAAGAGGAGAGGAAAGAGGGGTTGTGGCGAGGGGAAAGAGGAAAGGAAAGAGGGGTTGTGGCGAGGGGAAAGAGGAAAGGAAAGAGGGGTTGTGGCGAAGGGAAAGAAGAAAGGAAAGAGGGATTGTGGCGAGGGGAAAGAGGAAAGGAAAGAGGGGTTGTGGCGAGGGGAAAGAGGGAAGGAAAGAGGGGTTGTGGCGAGGGGAAAGAGGAAAGGAAAGAGGGGTTGTGGCGAGGGGAAAGAGGAAAGGAAAGAGGGGTTGTGGCGAGGGGAAAGAGGAAAGGAAAGAGGGTTGTGGCGAGGGAAAGAGGAAAGGAAAGAGGGATTGTGGCGAGGGAAAGAGGAAAGGAAAGAGGGGTTGTGGCGAGGGGAAAGAGGGAAGGAAAGAGGGGTTGTGGCGAGGGGAAAGAGGAAAGGAAAGAGGGGTTGTGGCGAGGGGAAAGAGGAAAGGAAAGAGGGGTTGTGGCGAGGGGAAAGAGGAAAGGAAAGAGGGGTTGTGGCGAGGGGAAAGAGGAAAGGAAAGAGGGGTTGTGGCGAGGGGAAAGAGGAAAGGAAAGAGGGGTTGTGGCGAGGGGAAAGAGGAAAGGAAAGAGGGTTGTGGCGAGGGGAAAGAGGAAAGGAAAGAGGGGTTGTGGCGAGGGGAAAGAGGGAAGGAAAGAGGGGTTGTGGCGAGGGGAAAGAGGAAAGGAAAGAGGGGTTGTGGCGAGGGGAAAGAGGAAAGGAAAGAGGGGTTGTGGCGAGGGGAAAGAGGAAAGGAAAGAGGGATGCCGCTGATTGCGAACGAGAAGGTGAAACAATGCCGGCAAACACTCGAGCTATGGATCTTGGGAAAGCAAAGAGGGGAGAAGGAGGGAGGAGGAGAGATGGGAGAGGAGGGAGAGAAAGAGGGGAGGGAGGAGAGAGAAAGAGGGGAGGGGAGGGAGAAGGAGAGAGGGGAGAGGAGAGAGGAGGAGAGAGGGGAGGGAGAAGGAGAGGAGGGAGATGGAGAGAGGGGAGGAGGAGATATGGGAGAGAGAGGAGAGGAGGCAGAAGGAGGGAGGGGGGAAGAGGAAAGAGGAGGGAGAATGAGAGAAGGGAGAATGAGAGGAGGGAGATGGAGAGACGGGAGAGAAAGAGGGGAGAGGAGGGAGAAGGAGAGACGGGAGAGGAGGGGGAAGGAGAGAGAAGAAGAGAGGGGAGAGGAGGGAGAAGAAGAGAGGGAAGAGGAGAGAGGGGAGGGAGAAGGAGAGGAGGGAGATGGAGGGAGGGGGAAAGAGGAGAGAGGAGTGAGAATGAGAGGAGGGAGATGGAGGGAGGGGGAAAGAGGAGAGAGGAGGGAGAATGAGAGAAGGGAGAATGAGAGGAGGGAGATGGAGAGACGGGAGAGAAAGAGGGGAGAGGAGGGAGAAAGAGAAAGGGGAGAAGGAGGGAGAAGGAGAGAGGGGAGAGAAGGGAGGAGGAGAGAGGGGAGGGAGAAGGAGAGGAGGGAGATGGAGAGAAGGGAGAAGGAGAGAGGGGAGGAGGAGAGATGGGAGAGAGAGGAGAAGAGGGAGAAGGAGGGAGGGGGAAAGAGGAGAGAGGAGGGAGAATGAGTGAGGAGAGATGAGAAAAGAAGGAGTAGGTGGGAGAACAAAAGAGAGGAGAGGAGGAAAGAACGGGAAGGAGGGATAAAGAAGGAGAAAAGAGGGGGAAGGAGGGAGAAAGAAAGAGAAGAGAGGAAGAAAGAAGGGAGAGAAGGGAGTGGGAAAGAAAGGAGAGGAGAGAGGAGGAAAAAGAGGAGGGGAAGGACCAAAGGGAGAACAGGCTATGATGAGGAAAAGGAGAATGAGAGAGCAGGCAAGGAAGAGAAGGAAAAGGAGGAAGGGGAAACGGAAGGAGAGAGCCAGCGATGACGTAGTGAGGAGGAGGAGGAAAACAAGAAGGGAAGGGAGGGAGGGAGGGGAGAGCAGACGAAGATGCAGTGAGAAGGAGGAAAAGGAAAAGGGAGAGGAAAGAAGAGAGAGCAGGCAAGGACGCAATAAGGAAGAGGAAAATAGAGAGGGAGGGGAGAGAATGAGGAAAAGGAAGAGGGAAAGGAAAGAAAAGAGAGCAGGCAAGGACGCAATAAGGAAGAAAAAAATAGAGGGAGGGGAGAGAAGGAGGAAAAGGAAGAGGGGAAGGAAATAAGAGAGAGCGGGCAAGGATCCAGAGACTTGAATAATATGAACACACACACACACACACACACACACACACACACACACACACACACACACACACACACACACATATATATATATATATATATATATATATATATATATATATATATATATATATATATATATATATATATATATATATATACATATTACCTCTAGTACTACTACTGCTATTATTCGCAAATGATAAATAAAAAAAATTAATGATATAATGATCGCTAGATGGATGATAAAAAGATGGATATATCAATGAATCCACGAATAGGAAAAACATAATAAAACCAATAAATGAATGATCATAAATAGATAGATGAGTAAATAAAGAATCAGACGTTGTGCTTTAAGGACAAAAGCTGATCAGTCTGCGACCAGCGTGAGAGGAGAGGTGCTAAAAATACACTTCTCTCGCTCTCTCTCTCTCTCTCTCTCTTTCTCTCTTTCTCTCTCTCTCTCTCTCTCTTTCTATCTCTCCTTCTTTCTCTCTCTCTCTCTCTCTTTCTATCTCTCCTTCTTTCTTTCTCTCTCT
>NC_091556.1:3356947-3359447 GCF_042767895.1 Penaeus vannamei | reverse complement strand
CTTACGGACCGAAAACACGAAGGAAGAGGCCTGTTCACCTGACCCTGAAATAGCATCGAGAACCGTCGTTTAGAGATCGAGAAAAGGAGGCGAGTAAATGGAATTGGAGGGCAGTGGGGAGGATGCGGGAAGGTTGTCCTAGGATGCTGACTATGGCACTGTAATCGATGATGATGATGATGATGATAATTCACACATATACACACAAACATACAAGCACACACGCGCACACGCAGAAACACACATATAGACACACGCAAACACACACATACACACACACGCAAACACACATAAACACAGAATCATACAGACACACACACATACACACACACGCAAACACACATACACACAATCATACAGACACACACACATACACACACAATCATACAGACACACACACATACACACACACGCAAACACACATACACACACAATCATACAGACACACACACATACGCACATACAAACGCACACACTCACACACACACACACACACATATATATATATGTGTGTGTGTGTGTGCATTTTTGAATGTATGTATGCATATGGAGAGAGTTATTAGAGATACAGCCACACGCACTCACACACTCACACATATACAAAAAATATATAATATATAATTTAATAAAATATAATAATAAAATATAATAAAATAAAATATAATAAAATATAATTTATTAAAAAAAAAATCATAAACATACCACCCACTGTACAGAAGTCCTCTCTCCCCCTATATATATACTGCACCCGCGGGAGACTGAACACGCCCATTTCCCCGTTTCGCTATCTTGTATCAGCTCTCGTAAATCCTCCGTGTCATTTTAACAACGCTAATTATAATACCGAATCCTGATTCTCATGACACAGCGAAAAAAAAGACGTAGATTTATGTATAACGAAATGCGATGCTTGTGTTAGGGTTGGTGTGTCATATGTATGATTTTGTTAACTGTGATTGCATGGTTAACGCGTTCTGGACTTGTTACAACAATAATGATCTTGATGACAGTGGTGGTGACGTTATCAATGATGATGATAATGATCATATTCGTAATCATGATAATTTTAACAATAATAGCAATAATAATGATAATTGCAATAATGGTGATAATGATAAAGGTAAAAATGATAATCATCATAACAATAATGATAATCATGATGGCAATGATAAAGATAATGGTGATAATGATATGGATGATAACAATAATAATGATAATAATGAATGTGATAATGACAATAGCAAAAATTATAATTATGATAATAGTAATAATCTTAATGATAATGATAATAATGATAATTATAATGATGATAATAATAATAATGATACTAATTACGATGATACCAACGAAAATAATGATAATGATGATAATAGTAATGATGATAACAATGACAATGATAATAGTAATGATGATAATAATGATAATGTTAACAACACTTTTAACAATGATAATAATAATACCAATAATAGCAATGATAATTAAAACACCAAGAACAATGATCATCACGGTGATATCAATAGTAGTAATACTACTACTTTTGCTACTACTACTACTACTACTACAAGTGCCACTCCTACTACTTTCCCGCCATACAATATTACTACTGCTGCTACTACTGATGCTGCCACCACTACTATTACTAGCACTACTACTGCAACAACACCTACAGTTTCTGTTGATGTTTCTACCACCATCAATGATGATAATAATAATGATATTGATAAGAGAGGTGGATTAAAATTCCCCCCTCCCCCCCCCCTTTGGATACAGGTGTTACAAAGCGAACAATTGTGTTTATAAATTGGATATTTTTTCTTTTTACCTTATTTATTTATTTAATTTATTTTATTTATTTCAACTCTGATGGATCTGTTCTGTTTTTGTCTCTCTTGATCTTTTTTTTCAAGTTTTATCTTCGAGGCTATAAACCCACAGGAGATTGAATTTATCATTCCTAGAATTTATAGATAGATGCTGAGGTCTCCTTGAGGTTCATGGACACAGGAAAGTGCAATGCGATTTCTGTTTTCCTTCCTACTTACTCTCTATTTTTCCTTTTTTTCTCTTTCTGTTTCTTTTCTTATCTTTCTTCTCCACAACTTTCTTCTACTATGTTTATTTGTCTCTCTTTCTCTCTATCTGCCTCTTTATCTGATTACTTATCTAACTAACTATCTGCCAATCTGTTTATCTATCTACCTACCTATTTATCTATCTACTAATCCACCTATCTATCTGCCAATCTATCTATCTATCTTTTTTCTCGTACTCTCTCGATATATCCATCACTTTCTTCTACTTTGTTTATCTTTATTTATCCATCTGTCTATCTGCCTCTCTTTCTCTCTATCTATCTATTTATCTGATTATTTATCTAACTATCTGTCTGCCAATCTACCTACTTGTCTACTAATCTACCTATCCATCTGCCAATCTATCTATCTTTTTTTTCTCGCACTCTCTCGATATATCCATCGCTTTGTCTCTTTCTACTCACTCC
>NC_091556.1:3319447-3321947 GCF_042767895.1 Penaeus vannamei | reverse complement strand
TATCTATCTATCTTCCAGCGTTTCATTCTCTCCTTCCTTCCCATCTATCCTATTCCCTCTCTCCCTCTTCTTCTATCCTTACCCTCCTCCTCCCTCCTGTTTCATTCTCCTCCCTTCTTTACCCTATCCATCTATCTATCTATCTATCTCTCTATCTGTCTATCTATCTATCTCTCAGCATTTCATTCTCTCCTTCCTTCCCATCTATCCTATTGCCTCTCTCCCTCTTGCTCCATTCTTACCCTCCTTCTCCCTGCTGTTTCATTCTCCTCCCTTCTTTACCCTATCCATCTATCTATCTATCTATCTATCTATCTATCTATCTATCTCCCAGCATTTCATTCTCTCCTTCCTTCCATTCATCCTATTCCCTCTCTCCCTCTTCCTCCATTCTTACCCTCCTCCTCCCTCCTGTTTCATTCTCCTCCTTCTTTACCTTATCTATCTATCTATCTATCTATCTATCTCCCAGCATTTCATTCTCTCCTTCTCTCCCATCTATCCTATTCCCTCCCTTCCTCTTCTTCCATCCTTACCCTCCTCCTCCCTCCTGTTTCATTCTCCTCCCCTCTTTACCTTATTCATCTATCTATCTATCTATCTCTCTATCTATCTATCTTCCAGCGTTTCATTCTCTCCTTCTCTCCCATCTATCCTATTCCCTCTCTTCCTCTTCCTCCATTCTCAGCCTCCTTCTCCCTGCTCCATTCTCCTCCCTTCTTTACCTTATCTATCTATCTATCTTCCAGCGTTTCATTCTCTCCTTCCTTCCCATCTATCCTATTCCCTCCCTTCCTCTTCTTCCATTCTTACCCTCCTCCTCCCTCCTGTTTCATTCTCCTCCCCTTCTTTACCTTATCATCGTACCCAATGGACTTGTTACCGATATTATCTTGTATCACTTGTATTAACTGACACAAGGGGATTGACTAAGAGTAAAGGGCCTTTAAGCTTGCAATCACAGACGCATACTCTCTCTCTCTCTCTCTCTCTCTATCTATCTATCTATCTATCTATCTATCTATCTATCTATCTATCTATCTATCTATCTATCTTTCTATCTATCTATCTCTTTCTCTCTCTCTCTCTCTCTCTCTCTCTCTCTCTCTCTCTCTCTCTCTCTCTATCTATCTATCTATCTATCTATCTATCTATCTATCTATCTATCTATCTATGTATCTAACTCTTTATCTCTCTCTCTCTCGCTCTCTTTATCTCTCTCACTCTTCCTCTCTGTCTCGCTCTCTTTCTCTCTCTCGCTCTCTTTCGCCCTCTCTCTCTCTCTCTATCGCTCTCTCTCTCTGTGTCTCTCTTTCTCTCTTTCTTTCTCTCGCTCGTACTCCCTCTCTCTCTCTCTCTCTCTCTCTCTCTCTCTCAATCTGTTTGTCTGAACCTCTCTCACTCTCTCTCTCTCTATCTCTCTATCTGCCAACGTTTCATTCTCTCCTTCTTCCCCATCTATCATGTTCCCTCTCTTCCTCTTCCTCCATTCCTACCCTCCTTCTCTTTCCTGTTTCATTCCCCTCCTCTTCTTTACCCCTCTATTTGTTATCTCAAATCCTCCCCTTTCTCCTTCTTCTTGTGTTTATTATACCTTCTCTTCTCTCTTCTTCGTTCTCGTATCTAATCCTCCCCTTTCTCCTTCCTTTCTCCTTGCTTATTATACCATCTCTCCTCTCTTCTTCGTTCTCGTATCTAATCCTCCCCTTTCTCCTTGCTTATTATACCTTCTCTTCTCTCTTCTTTCGTTAAATATGCATAATTTTCAACTCTCGTAATTCAGTAAGGCTAAATGCATCGTTTATTAATTGCATATTTCAGTTATTCCGTCTTTCTTTCTCTTTATACGCTTTCCTTTCCATACGATGACTTAATGGTGGGTGCTGACACGCGTACACACACACACACACACACACACACACACACACACACACACACACACACACACGCACACACACACACACACACACACACGCACACACACACACACACACACACACACACACACACACACACACACACACACACACACACACACACACACACACACACACACACACACACACACACACACACACTAACTTTCCTATATATAGATGCGTAAACCTTTAGTGATTATACGTGGGCTCTCTCTCTCTCTCGTTCTTTATTTATTTCTTCCTCCTTCCCTCCCTCTCTCTCTCTTTCTCTATGTCTCCTTTTTTCTTTCTTTCTTTATCTCTCCCTGCCTCACTCCCTTCCCCTCTCCTACCCTCTCTCTCTCTCTCTATCTATCTCTCTTTTCTGTCTCTCTCTCTCTCTCTCTCCCTCTATCTTTCTCTCTCTCTCTCTCCCTCTCTCTCTCTCTCTCTCTCTCTCTCTCTCTCTCTCTCTCTCTCTCTCTCTTTCTATCTCTTTCTATCTCTCTCTCTCTCTCTCTCTCTCTCTCCCTCTATCTTTCTTTCTTTCTTTCTCTCTCCTCCCCTCCCTCTCCCTCCTCCTCCCTCCCTCTCTCTCTCTC
>NC_091556.1:3298446-3300946 GCF_042767895.1 Penaeus vannamei | reverse complement strand
TAAAGATAACAATGATAAAGAAATAAATGAAAGAGTAAATCCATTATTTTCCCCGAAAAGCGAGAGTCACAATAAATAACAATAAAGTAATACATAAAATAACAATAAAGTAATAAATATTAAATAAAGATAGCAATGATAAAGAAATAAATAAAAGAGTAAGTCCATTATTTTTCCCCCGAGAAGCGAGAGTCACAATAAATAACAATAAAGTAATAAATAGAATAACAATAAAGTAATAAACAGTAAATAAAGATAGCAATGAGAAATAAATAAATAAAAGAGTAAATCCATTTTCCCCGAGAAGCGAGAGTCACAATAAATAACAATAAAGTAATAAATAGAAATAACAATAAAGTAATAAATAGTAAATAAAGATAGCAATGATAAAGAAATAAACAAAAGAGTAAATCCATTATTTTCCCAGAGAAGCGAGAGTCACAATAAATAACAATAAAGTAATAAATAAAATAACAATAAAGTAATAAATGAAATAACAATAAAGTAATAAACAGTAAATAAAGATAGCAATAATTAAGAAATAATTAAAAGAGTAAATCCATTATTTTTTTCCGAGGAGTAAGTCACAGCACCATAGTATCGTGTTTAAATCGATGCTTGACTCTGCTTGACTCTGCTTGACTCTGGCTATGCTGACAGATTTCCGACCTGCACTCATCAGCTAATCTCATTTCTTCCTTTTTTTCTTTCTTTCTTTCTTATTCTCTTTTCTTTTTTTCTTTCTTTCTTTTTTTTCTCTCTCTCTTATTCTCTTTTTCTCTCGTTTTTTTCCCACTCTTGGTGTGTATGTGTGTTTGGGTGTTTGGATGTTTGTCTTTCTCTCTCTAACTCTCTCTCTCTGTCTGCTTGTTTGTCTGTCTGTCTGTCTCTCTCACTCTCTCTCTCTCTCTCTCTCTCTCTCTCTCTCTCTCTCTCTCTCTCTCTCTCTCTCTCTCTCTCTCTCTCTCTCTCTCTCTTTCTCTCTCTCTTTCTCTCTCTCTCCTTTTTTCCTTCCCTTTTCTTATTATCTAACTTTTCTCTTTCTCCTTTCCCGTCATCATTATTATCATCACCTTCTGTCTTCCTTCGCCTTTTTACCTTTTCTTTCTTTCGTCTTCTTCTTCCACTTCCACCTCGTTCTCTTCTTCATCGCCAGTTTTTCCTTCCTTATCATTTTTCTTCCTTAATTTTCTCTTCTCTTTCCTCTCCCTGCGCTATCTCTCTTCCCATTTCTTGATCTATCTTTTTTTTCTATTCGTTTTATTGATTCTTTTCAAAACTTTTGAATCGTAGTGAAAGAACTTGTGCCTTTCCTTTCACACAAAAAAATCAATTTTTCTTTATATCTATTAATAGTAATATTTATTATACTTATGCTTTTATAATATTCATTTTATTATATATTTATGCTTTTCTTTATATCTATTAATAGTTTTATTTATTAACTTGGCAATCAATTAAATGAATTAAATCATTGTAAAGTGAACGAACCGTGTCTTTCCTTTCACACAAAAAAATATGCTTTTCTTTATATCTATTAATATATTCATTTATTAATCAATCAATTGAATTAATCTATTACATTCAATCATCTATCTATCTACTCATTCTCTCCTCTACTTACTTACTTATTCACAACAAAAAGCAATTTATAAGAGATCTTTTTATTCATTAATTTAATTAATCTATTATATTCAATCATCTATCTATCTATCTATTCTCTCCTCTACTTATTTACTTATTCACAATAAAAAACAATTTATAATAGATCTTTTCAGTCATTAAGTTGGCAGTCAATCAATTGAATTAATCTATTATATTGAATCATCTATCTATTCTCTCCTCTACTTAATTGCTTATCAATCAAATGAATTAATCTATCATATTCAATCATCTATCTATCTATTCTCTCCTCTACTTAACTGCTTATTCACAACAAAAAAAACATATATAAGACAAACAAGCGATGAAATTAAAAGAATTATAAAATCAATTGAATTAATCTATTATATTCAGTTATCTATCTATCTACTCATTCTCTCCTCTACTTATTTACTTATTCACAACAAAAAGAAATTTATAAGACAAACAAGCGATGAAATTAAAAGAATTATAAAATCAATTGAATTAATCTATTATATTCAGTTATCTATCTATCTACTCATTCTCTCCTCTACTTATTTATTTATTCGCAACAAAAAGAAATTTATAGGACAAACAAGCGATGAAATTAAAAGAATTATAAAATCAATTGAATTAATCTATTATATTCAATCATCTATCTATCCATTCTCTCCTCTACTTATTTACTTATTCACAACAAAAAGAAATTTATAGGACAAACAAGCGATGAAATTAAAAGAATTATGATATCAATTGAATTAATCTATTATATTCAGTTATCTATCTATCTACTCATTCTCTCCTCTACTTATTTTATTATTCACAACAAAGAGCAATTTATAAGACAAACAAGCGATGAAATTAAAAGAATTATGAT
>NC_091556.1:3290946-3293446 GCF_042767895.1 Penaeus vannamei | reverse complement strand
ACGGGAATAGAGTGAGAAAGAGGGAGGAGGGGAAGGAAAGGGTAAGGAAGAAGGGAGAAAGAGAGAGACGGGAATAGAGTGAGAGAAGGAGGGAGGAGGGGGGGAAGCAAAGGGGAAAGAGAGAGACGGGAATGGAGAGTGAAGGAGGGAGGAGGGGGGGAAGGAAAGGGGGAAGAGATAGACGGGAATAGAGTGAGAGAAGGAGGGAGGAGGGGGGAAGGAAAGGGGAAAGAGAGAGACGGGAATAGAGAGTGAAGGAGGGAGGAGGGTAAGGAAGAAGGGGGAAAGAGAGAGACGGGAATAGAGAGTGGAGGAGGGAGGAGGGGAAGGAAGAAGGGGGAAAGAGAGAGACGGGAATAGAGAGTGAAGGAGGGAGGAGGGGAAGGAAGAAGGGGAAAGAGAGAGACGGGAATAGAGAGGGAAGGAGGGGAGAGGGGAAGGAAGAAGGGGAAAGAGAGAGACGGGAATAGAGAGTGAAGGAGGGAGGAGGGGAAAGAAGAAGGGGAAAGAGAGAGACGGGAATGGAGAGTGAAGGAGGGAGGAGGGGAAGGAAGAAGGGGGAAAGAGAGAGAGACGGGATTAGAGAGAGAAGGGGAGGGAATTAAGAGAGAATGAGATCGGAGGGGAGATTCAGAGAGAGAGAGAGAGAGAGAGAGAGAGAGAGAGAGAGAGAGAGAGAGAGAGAGAGAGAGAGAGAGAGAGAGAGAGAGAGAGAAAGAAAGAGAGAGCAAGAGTGGAGAGAGAGAGAGAGAAAGAGAGAGCAAGAGTGGAGAGAGAGAGAGAGAAAGAGAGAGCAAGAGTGGAGAGAGAGAGAGAGAGAGAGAGAAAGAGAGGAGAGAGTGGAGAGAGAGAGAGAGAGAGAGAGAGAGAGAGAGAGAGAGAGAGAGAGAGAGAGAGAGAAATAGAGAGCAAGAGAGAAAGAGAGAGCAAAAGAGAGAGAGAGAGAGAGAGAGAGAGAGAGAGAGAGAGAGAGAGAGAGAGAGAGAGAGAGGGAGGGAGAGCAAGAGGAGAGAGAGAAAGAGAGAAGGAGAGAGACACAGACAGAAAGAGGGAGAGAGAGCAAGAGAAGAGAAGAGAGAGACCGATAGATAGATAAAGAGAAGGTGGGACAAGGGAGAAGAAAAAATCTTATTTCGATTCATGAGAATCTGAAGAACTGAATATCAGAAATAATCTAATCCTCTTTCCTGTCTTGCGAAATCTAAGGTAAACACGATTGGATTCCTGCGAGAGATTATTCTATCGTCTATGATAAGACAAAGGGATCTAATCGCGTATGGCATTATTAAAGTGCGTATCCATATTGTGAAATCTGAAATCGTGGGACTCGGCGAATTATATGGAGAAGAATATATTCAGTTGTACATGTATACGTTTATGTATGTATTTACAAGTAGATATAGATAACACACACATACACACACACACACACACACACACACACACACACACACACACACACACACACACACACACACATATATATGTATATATATATTTATATATATATATATATATATATATATATATATATATATATATATATATATATATATATATATATATATATATATATGTATGTATGTATGTATGTATGTATGTATATATATATATATATATATAAATATATATACATATATATATATATATATATATATATATATATATATGTATATATAAACGCAGTAGCACCCATATGCGCTCACCCGCATATGTACTCTATTTACGAATGCCAATCAATTACGTGAAAACCCTGTGAACTGCCGAGAGAAAAAAAAATGAACAAATAACAACGAATGTGTAACAATTCCAGTAAAAATAATATACGCTCCAGTGAATTAAATATATCATGGACATTGGCACCGTATATATATGGCGCTGGCACGGGCATTTTAAGGATGAACAAGTCTCTGCAGTGGTCTGTGTTCACTCTTACGCCATTTTTGTTCATCTGTTCATTTCTATGTGGGTTTGAAATCGCTGGTTTTATGGGGAGAAAAATATGGGGGATTTTTTTTGACATATCGTTCGGGTTCTGCGGAGCGTGAAGGAGGATGGTAAAGAATTATTGGCTTTTATTTTGCGCCTCTCTCTCTCTCTCTCTCTCTCTCTCTCTCTCTCTCTCTCTCTCTCTCTCTCTCTCTCTCTTTATCTATCTATCTAACTATCTATCTCTTTTTCTGTTTCTCTCACTCATTATCTATTTTTCTCTCTAATTCTCTCTCTCTCTCTAATTCTCTCTAATTCTCTCTCTCTCTGTAATTATCTGTCTAATTCTCTCTCTCTCTCTCTCTCTCTAATTCTCTCTCTAATTCTCTCTCTCTCTCTCTAATTCTCTCTCTCTCTCTCTCTCTCTCTCTGTCTCTCTCTCTCTCTCTCTCTCTCTCTCTATATATATATATATATATATATATATATATATATATATATATGTATATATATATATATATATATATATATATATATATATATATATATATACATACATACATACATATAT
>NC_091556.1:3278446-3283446 GCF_042767895.1 Penaeus vannamei | reverse complement strand
CCCCCCTCACCCTCCTATACCCCATCCCCCACCCTACACTCCTCCAAAAAATAAGAAAAGAAAGAGAGAGAAAGGGAGAGAGGGAGAGAGAGAGAGAGAGAGAGAGAGAGCGAGAAACCGAGAAACCGAGAGAGATAGACCTACCTCCATATCTCCAAGAAAGAGAGAGAGAAAGCGAGAGAGAGAGAGAGAGAGAAAGAGAAAGAGAGAGAGAGAGAAATAGAGAAAGAGAAATAGAGAGAGATACAGAGACAGACAGACAGAGAGAGAGAAAGAGAGAGATATAGACCTACCTCCATATCTCCTTTTCCCAACTCCCTCGGGGGAAAAACCCGATGCCACTGGACTAATAAGCTTAGAAGAAGAAAAAGAAGAAGAAGAAGAGAGAAAGGACAATTGGACGAATGAAATACGGAAGGACCTTAAGACGTCAGCTGGGAGCGTCGCCCCCTTGGGCTCGTCTTTCTTAAGATCGCTGTAATAAGTGAGATTAAGTGCGGGGGGTTGGGGAAGGGGGGGGGAGGGGAAAGGGGTGAGGGGGAGAGGGGATGAGGAGGGGAAAGGGGTGAGGGGAGAGGGGGATGAGGAGGGGAAAGGGAAGTGGGGATGGGGAGGGGGGAGAGGGGGAGATGAGGGGAAAGGGAAATGAGGAGAGGGGGTGAGGGGGAGAGGGAGGGGAGGGGAAAGGGAAAGAGAAAGGGGGTGAGGGGGAGAGGGAGGGGAGGGGAAAGGGAAAGAGAAAGGGGGTAAGGGGGAGAGGGAGGGGAGGGGAAAGGGAAAGAGAAAGGGGGGAAGGGGAGGAGGGGAAAGGGAAAGGGGGAGTGGGGGTTGGGGAAAGGGAAATGAGGAGAGGGAGTGAGGGGATGGGGAGGAGGGGAAAGGGAAAGGTGAGGGGGGAGGAGGGGAAAGGGAAGGGGGAGGAGGGGAGAGGAGAGGTGTTGGGGAGGAGGGGAAAGAGGGAGAGGGAGAAGGGGAAGGAAAGGGAAGGGGAAGACGAGAGAGAAAGAGAGGAAGGGAGGAGGACGACTAGGGAGAAAGTGAAAGGAGGGGAGGACCAGAAGGAAGAGGGGGGTGGGGAAGGTATACGAAGGGGGGGGGGGAGGGTACAAAGAGGAACTTGTAGGAACTTATTACTGACGGGGAAATTGGGGGGGGGGGGGAGAGACTTAGGTTTGTGAACGAAGAAAAGTACTGGTAATGATAAAGTTTTATTTTTAGAACTACGTGGATAATTGAACTTATTTAGAAGGTGATTTTTCTTCTTCTTTTTCTTTGGGGGGGGGGGGGGCAGGGATGGTAATAGTAATAACAAAAATAGGATTTTTTTTGATCGGTAGGATTATGATAATGGTAAGATCTGATCACTATGATCAGAAATTTGATAGTAAACACGGAATTAAATCAGAGAGGAAATAAACGATAATTCAGACAATGTAAAAAGATATAAGAAAGTAAAAGTCAATTAACGATCAAAATATAGCACATACTCCTCAGTCTCATGACATAAGATATACTGTACACTTTAACATCTCGTTAACATAAATAAAAAGGTATACTTTTCTGCAGTATACTCGGTATCAATAATAAGAATAATATCTAAAATTATTAGCAAAACTACGTGAGAAGACGAAGAAGAAACAGAACAGTGTTAAAGGAAAGAGAGAGAAACACAGTGATAATAAAGAGGGTGATAAATACACAGCGATATAAGTAACATTAATAGCAGTAGTAAATAAGATGATAAGTCAATGATAAACCAAGAATTAAAAAAATGAAAAATTGATAAATAAAACAGAAAAAAAGAAATGATAATTTCTTTTTTAAGAATTAAAAAAATGAAAAATTGATAAATAAAACAGAAAAAGGTATAATTTTGAAGATACATTTATAAACAGAATCTAGTATTCAGACAAATGATCAAATATTTCTTAAATTAACAACGATAATGACAATAAAAGTGACAAAAGGGTTCAAGCGTTTAAACAAAAAGGTCAATTATTTTTATAAGAGCTGCGTGTACTTCATAAAGGATCGAATAGGCCAAAAGAAGAATCAAATGCTTTTAAGAAAGAAAAAATAAAAATAAAGAGGATCCCGCACTACTACAAAGTCTTAAGTACTTCTATGAAAAGAAAGAAAGATAAACAAGTACTTCCAAAAACAACAAAACAAAAAGGGGTTAATTATTTCTAGAAAAAAGGAGAGAAGGAAGAAAGGAAGAAATAAATATAAGAAGGAAAAAAGAGAGGAGGGAGAGAAAGAAAGAAGAGAAGGAATGAAAGAAAGTAAGGAAGGAACGAAAGCAAGAAAGAGAGGAGCGAACGAAAGAAAGAGAGAGGAGGGAGAGAAAGAAAGAAAGAGGAGGGAGAGAAAGAAAGAAAGCAAGGAAGGAACGAAAGAAAGGAAGAGAGGAGGGAGAGAAAGAAAAAAGAGAAGAAAAAGAATAAAGAGAGAAAAAGGGAAGGAAGATATACTTAAAGGAGGTTCCTGTGGTTGCTTCATTTTTGTAAAGACAAGTAACAATTTCGCAAAAAAAGAATGATAATGATGCTGACAACATTAATGATAATGATGATGATAGTAACGATGATGATGGTGATAATGATAACAGCAATAATAATAATATGGCAATAATGATAACAATGTTAAAAACAGTAACAATAACAATATTAGTAGTAATGATAATAGTAATGATAATAATGTTAATGAAATAATAGTGATCATAAGAAATATTGATAATGATAGTAATAAAGATAATAAAATGATAATGATCAAAACAATAATGACCATGATGATGATAAAAATAGTAACTAATAATAATGATAACTGACAAAATCATGATCAAAACAATAAAGAATCATAATGAAAATCATTATCATTATAATAACTAATAACAAACGAACGAAAATACACAAACAGATAAACAGATAGATGAATAAATACACAAATAGATGAATAAATACACAACTAGATAAACAGATAAATGAATAGAATACACAAATGAATAAAATGAGCAGATAAAACGAATATTCCGACGAGGGATTAGAGATTAAATCCATTTTAATTTTTCAAAGTAGAGAGAGAGAAGGATAATAAACTTAGAATTAGATTAAAGCGAAAAGTCGTATTCGGCGAAGAGCTTAGGCTTAGACCAGGTACTAAAACGAAGGAAGGAATAAGCGTAGATAATAAAACAAGGGAGAGGAGTAATGCGAGAGAGGGAGATAATCCCCTTTTTTCGGAAAAATAGGGATGGAAATAGACGAATACAAAAGGTGGATGGGGAAAAGACGGGAATAATGGACGTGGAAGGAGGGAGAGAAAAAGAGAAGGGGCGGGAGAGGGAGGGAGAGACGGGGTATTGTAGGAGAGGGAGGGAGGGAGGGAGAGAAGGGGGGTTGGAGGAGAGGGAGGGAGGGAGGGAGAGAAGGGGGATTGGGAGAGAGGGAGGGGAGGGAGGGAGAGAAGGGGGATTGGAGGAGAGGGAGGGATGGAGGGAGAGAAGAGGGAGGGGAGGGAGAGAGAGAAGGGGGGTTGGAGGAGACGGAGGGAGGGAGGGAGGGAGAGAAGGGGGGTTGGAGGAGACGGAGGGAGGGAGGGAGGGAGAGAAGGGGGATTGGAGGAGAGGGAGGGAAGGAGGGGAAAGGGTTTTGCAGGAGAGGGAGGGAGGCAGGGAGAGAAGGGGCATTAGAGGAGAAGAAGGGAGGGAGGGAGAGAAGGGGGACCAGAGAAGAGGGAGGGAGGAAGGGAAGGGGGCTTGGAGGAAAAGGAGGGAGGGAGGGAGGGAGAGAAGGGGGACCAAAGGGAAGGAAGGGAAGGGGAATTGTTGAAGAGGGAGGGAAGGAAAGAGGGGAGAATAAGATGTACTTTACCCATTGTCTCAAGGATAATATAAGAGCAAAAAAAAAAAAAAAAGGGAGAGAGAGAGAGAGATAGAAAGAAAGAGAGAGAGGGAGAGAGAGAGAGAGAGAGAGAGAGAGAGAGAGAGAGAGAGAGAGAGAGAGAGAGAGAGAGAGAGAAGAAAAGCGTACCCACCATCTTAAGGAAGAACAAACAAAGCCACAGGAAGTCGAAAATCCACCTTACCCATCGAATGCCCAAAACACCGAGAAGGCAACCAAGACACACACACACACACAAAAAAAAAAAAAGATAAAAAGAAGAAGAAGACAAAAAGAGGAACAGAGAAGGCAAAGGCAAACAAGACAAAAAAAATCGGAAAAAGAGGAAAAGAGGCAACCAAAACACACAAAAAACGATAAGAAAACAAAACCCGAAACACAGGAGGCCAAGGCAACCAAGCCCTCCCCCCCCCTTCCCCCCCTTCCCCTCTCCCCCGCCCACCCTCACCCCTTCCCACCCCTTCCCCCCTTTCCCCCGCCCCGCAGACGCCCAGAACCAGCCTCCCGCAACGCAAGCCACCTAGGACTCGGCACAGCTTTGTTTACATCCGTTGAAGCCCCGCGAATAATCCCACCATCCTACCATCCCTGGAACGGATCATCCTAAACCGGAAAGGATCGGACTTGAGTGCAGAGTGAAAGGATAAGATAAAGAGTGGAGAGGGGGACGGCCGGGGAAATGGACGGGGGGGGGGGAGTGGGAGGGAGAGGGAGGGAGTGGGGGGGGGCGAGAGGGAGTGGGAGGGAGAGGGAGGGGAGGAGTGGGAGAAGGAGGGGAGAAGTGAGAGGGAAAAGGAGAGGGAGGAGTGTAAGAAGGGGGGGAGGAGAGAGGGGGAAAAGGAGTGCTAGGGAGAGAGAGCTGAGGAGAAAGAGGGAGAGGGAGTGGGAGGAGTGGGAGAAGGAGGGGAGGAGTGAGAGAGAAAGAAAGTAGGAGGAGTGAGAGGGAGAAGGAGTGGGAGGGAGAGAGAGGGAGAGGGAGAGGAAAAGGAGAGGGAAGTGAGAGAGGGAAAAGGGGAAGGAGAGGGATGGGAGGAGTAAGAGGGAGAGAGAAGGGGAAAGGAAGGGTAGGAGAGAGAGGGAAAAGGAGTGAGAGAGAGA
>NC_091556.1:3263446-3268446 GCF_042767895.1 Penaeus vannamei | reverse complement strand
CCCACACCCCCCCTCACCCCCCCTCACCCCCTCACCCCCATTCTCCCTATGATATCCCCAGGGCATCGGATAGAGCAACACAACAATCGCAAACCACTTTGCCCACACCTCCTTACCCATGCGTCTTACCTTCCCCCTCTCCCTCCCTTCCTCCCTCCCTCCCTTCTTCCCTCGCTTCCCCATCACTCCCCTCCCTCCCTTCCTCCCTTCCCATCACTCCACTCTCTCCCTCTCCCTCCCCATCACTCCCCTCCCTCCCTCCCTCCTCCCTTCCTCCTTTACCCTCCCTTCCCCTCCCCCCCTCCCCCCTCCCTTCCCCTCCCTTCCCCTCGCATCCGGCTGCATCTCTCAGGTGGAAGACGAGTGTTTATTTGGTTTTGTTTGTGTGTTTGTGTGTGTTTTTGTTTGTTTAATTGTTTGTGTGTGTTATTGTGTGTTTGTCTTATGCGTGTATGTGTGTGTGTGTTTATGTTTCTTTGTTTGTGTGTGTGTGTGTTATTATATGTGTGTGTGTGTGTTATTTATTTGTATGTGTTTGTTGTATGCTTTTATGTGAATGTGTGCGCGCGTGTGTGTTTTAAAACCAAATACACACAAGAGATATGTGTTTATGTTTCAGATTATGTTTTTTTTTTTTTTTTGTCAGTGTGTGTTCCATATATTGCTTTGTGTGTGTGTGTGTACGCGTTTTTTCCCTTCTTTCTTTCTCTTCTTCTTCTTCTTCTTTATTACAATGCAATGTACCCTTCATTCGTTCCTCTCCTGCACAGACCATTATATAGTTCACAATCACAAGCATGAAATTGGATATGTATACAAAAAAAAAAAAAAAAAAAAAAAAAAAAACGAAATCTTAATATTCTTTTTTCTTTTTCTCTTTTCTTCATTTATCCCAAGTCCTTTATCTCTCTATTTCTTTATTTATATACCTCATTCACGTGCTATATTAATATCATTCTTTTCTGATCATGGTCGATCCTGGAATTCCCAATGCAATTTATTTCTCTCGATAACAAGCAACTATTTATGGCATCTGCAATTAGCGTGGCACTGTCTAAGGATGCGCTATTGTATGAATTGGCACCGAGAGACTGTGCTATGAATAGGTGGCACTGAGTGAGAATATGCTATGATCACGTGGTACACTCTAGGAATATACTATAGTTTCATGGCACTGTGGGAGAGGATACTATGAATAGGTGGCAGTGAGTGAGAATATGCTATGATCACGTGGTACAGTCTAGGAATATACTCTATGTTTATGGCACTGTGGGAGAGTATACTATGAGTGGCACTGAGTGAGAATATGCTATGATCACGCGGCACACTTTAGGAATATACTATAGTTGCATGGCACTGTGGGAGAGTATACTATGAATATGTGGCACTGAGTGAGAATATGCTATGATCACGTGGTACAGTCTAGGAATATGCTATATGTTTATGGCACTGTGGGAGAGTATACTATGAGTGGCACTGAGTGAGAATATGCTATGATCACGCGACACACTCTAGGAATATACTATATGTCCATGGCACTGTGTGAGAGCATACTATGAATAGGTGGCACTGAGGGAGAATATACTATGATCACGTGGTACAGTCTAGGAATATACTATATGTCCATGGCACTGTGGGAGAGTATACTATGAATATGTGGCATTGAGTGAGAATATACTATGATCACGCGGCACACTCTAGGAATATACTATAGTTTCATGGCACTGTGGGAGAATATACTATGAGTAGGTGGCACTGATTGACAATATACTATTATCACGGGGCACACTCTAGGAATATACTATATGTTCATGGCACTGTGGGAGAGTATATACTATGAATAGGTGGCACTGAGTGAGAATATGCTATGATCACGTGGTACAGTCTAGGAATATACTATAGTTTTATGGCACTGTGGGAGAATATACTATGAGTGGCACCGAGTGAAAATATACTATGGGCACGTGGCACAGTCTAAGATTGTACTATAGTCTCATAGCACAGTGTGAGGGTATACTATGAATAGGTGGAACTGAGTGAAAATATACTATGATCACTTGGCACACTCTAGGAATATACTATAGTCTCATGACACTGTGTGAGGGCATACTATGAATAGGTGGCACTGAGTGAAAATATACTATAGAAATGGACTATAGGAATGGACTCTAGGAATGTGCTATAGTGCCATGGTACTGTGCGAGGGTATACTATGAGTAGGTGGCACTGAGGATATACTATGATAATTAGGCACTGTCTTAGAAAGTGGCCCCGTCGCGCTATATCTAAGGATGTAGGGTAGTCTCGTGAGTTGTAAGGATATCCTGGCACACGTGGCACTGTGCAAGGAATGTGGGATTAGCATTATAATGAGCCAATGACATCCTGGTGCCAGAGTTGAAATGGCATTCGGAGGAGGAGTCCCAGGAGAGCAAGTGCAAAACATCCGGGTAGTTTCGCTCTTGTTTTGCACCTGTTTTCGTTATCTGTTTTCTCTCTTCTTTTTCTTCTTCCTCTTTTTCTTTCTTCTTCTCGTTTCCCCTCTCCTATTTCTTTATTCTATTCTATTTTTCTTCTTCTTTTTCTGCCTTCTCGTTTCCCCTCTCTTATTATTTTATTTTTTTCTTCTTCTGTTTTCTGCCAATCTTCTCCACTTTCTTTTTTAGTCTTTTTTTCTTTTTTTCTCTGTGCTTCTTCTTCGTCTGTTTACTTCATGTTTATTCCATTTCTTTCTTGTTTCTCCTTTTCTTATACTCTCTCTTTCTTCTCCTTCGTATGTTTTTCCTCATCGCTTCCCCTATCCTTTTTTATTTTTATTCTTTCTCTCTCTCTCTCTCTCTCTCTCTCTCTCTCTCTCTCTCTCTCTCTCTCTCTCTCTCTCTCTCTCTCTCTCTCTCTCTTTCTTCTTCTTCTATTTTCTCATTATCCTTTCCACCTTTCTTTTATTTTATTTTTATTTTTTCGTTATTTACTTCTAGGTTTTCAGAAAAAAAATGCGCTTCGTATTTCTATTTACGTGGATAAATAGACAGAAATATAGGTAGATAGATAGATAGAAGGAGAGACGGATAGACAGATAGATGGATAGATATATAAAGAGGCTAGATAGATAGATAGAAGGATAGACGGATAGACAGATAGATGGATAGATAGATAAAGTGACTAGATAGATAGATAGAAGGAGAGACAGATAGACAGATAGATGGATAGATATATAAAAAGGCTAGATAGATAGATAGAAGGATAGACGGATAGACAGATAGATGGATAGATAGATAAAGCGACTTGATTAGATATATATTCTAAGTTTCTTTTTTTTTCTTTTTTTTCTTTTTTCTTTTCTTTTTGGATATGTAATGGATAAACTTACATACATACACAGATACATAGACACGAGGACACATACGTACACAATTATACAGACAGATAAATATATACTGATACACACACACACAAAAAAAATACACACACATCAACACAAACAAATAAAAACATGCACTTCCACAAATAAAGAGTAAATTGACAAAAAAAAAAAAAAAAAAACGTAAATGAAAGTAACGAGAAAAATAAACATGTTTTTGTTGTTGTTGTTGATGTTGTTGTTTTTATAATCTGGAAGCTTATTCATCTCGAGAGTGGAATGAGGCCTTCAAAAGTTTTTTTTCCGTTTTTTTAAGTATTTTTTTTTTTTCGGAAGTATGGCGGCACTCCACTGCTAAGGAACCCAATAAAAGAAAATAAAACTTTTTTTTCTTTCTTTTTCTTTAGAACTCTAGACCGGAAGTTTATTTTCTGAACAAAAGAAACCCGAAAACGTCATGAACTAACAGCTGTGTGTTCCTTCACACATACACACACACACACACAATAATAAAAATAATAATGATAATAATAATAATGATGATGATAATGATATTGATGATAATAATAATAATAATAATAATAACAATAATAATAATAGAAAAAATAATAATCATAATAATGATATTGATGATAATAATAATAAAAATAATGATAATAATAATAACAATAATAAAAATAAAGAAAAAAAATCAATAACGTTAACAATCCCATTATCAAGAAGTAAATCAACAAAATCAATGATAACAACAACACCAATAACAGCAAATAATCCCCGAACCCCCCTCCCCCCCAAAAAAAAATTACATAAAATAAAATAATGATAATAATTTAATAAATAAATTAATGAATAAATAAAAACATAAATAAATACATAAATAAATAAATAGATAAGAATAGATAAATAAAAACACATAAACATATAAAATTACACTGGCTTCCCCGTACAGTCACGGACTCACAGCGCAAAGAAATGATAACACTGAAGTACCACAAGACAGTGACAGGCTTTTCTCGCCTCCCCTCGCCTCCTCTCGCCTCTCCTCGCCTCCCCTTGCCTCCCTTCGCCTCCCTTCGCCTCCCCTCGCCTCTCCTTGCCTCTCCTCGCCTCCCCTCACCTCCTCTCGCCTCCCCTCGCCTCCTCTCGCCTCTCCTCGCCTCCCCTCGCCTCTCTTCGCTTCTCCT
This sequence comes from Penaeus vannamei, assembly GCF_042767895.1. Taxonomy (NCBI): domain Eukaryota; kingdom Metazoa; phylum Arthropoda; class Malacostraca; order Decapoda; family Penaeidae; genus Penaeus; species Penaeus vannamei. The sequence goes on along the minus strand of NC_091556.1, from coordinate 3,263,901 downwards.
CGGCTCTCTTCGCTTCTCCTCGCATCCCCTCGCCTCTCCTCACCTCCCTTCGTCTCCCCTCGCCTCTCCTCGCCTCCCCTCGCCTCCTCTCGCCTCTTCTCGCCTCTCCTCGCCTCCTCTCGCCTCCCTTCGCCTCCTCTCGCCTCTCCTCGCCTCCCCTCGCCTCTCCTCGCCTTCTCTCGCCCCCCCTCGCCTATCCTCACCTTCTCTCGCCCCCCCTCGCCTCTCCTCGCCTCCCCTCGCCTCTTCTCGCCTCTCCTCGCCTCTCAAAGTGCGTGCGGGAGAGCTTTAAGAAAATTAAATCTCCATTCATACGACGGCGGTTCTGGCCAATACGGGAAAGCCGGAGGAAGTGAGGAAGTATTGGCGAAGGGAAATTGAAACGGAAAATGGAAGAAAAAAGGAAGAAGGAATTTCGATGACGTGGGCTGTGTCTCGTGTGATTTTTTTTTTTC
>NC_091556.1:3245946-3250946 GCF_042767895.1 Penaeus vannamei | reverse complement strand
AAAACAAACACAGATAAAACACCCACACCCACACCCGCACCCACAAAAAAGCAAAACCCACATAGAACACCGCCCACAAGGCACCCAGAACCCGGCAACGCAACAGGCAGTGAGAGAGCCAACCCTGAGTGCCAGCCAGAGGGCCAGCATCCCGTGAGAAGATAAAGTGGTCATCTTACAAGACATTAATTTAAGTGGCGTTGACCCAAGGCAGATAGTGAGGGGGGGGGGGATCTGTCTTAACGACTGGGTGGCGATACCTTGAGTTGGATAGAGGAGAAAGAGGGAGGGAGAGAGAGAGAGAGAGAGAGAGAGAGAGAGAGAGAGAGAGAGAGAGAGGGAGAGAGAGAGAGAGAGAGAGAGAGAGAGAGGGTGAGAGGGACAGAGGAGGGAGATTGAGAGAGAGAGAGAGAGAGAGAGAGAGAGAGAGAGAGAGAGAGAGAGAGAGAGAGAGAGAGAGAGAGAGAGAGAGAGAGAAAGGAAAGAGATGAAAGAGAGAGGGAGGGAGATTGATAGAGAGAGAGAGAAAGAGAGAAAGGAAAGAGAGAGGGAGGGAGATTGATAGATAGAGAGAGAGAGGGAGAAATGAAAGAGAGGGATGGAGATTGATAGATAGATAGAGGGAGAGAGAGTGAGAGAGGAAAAATAATTAAAGGTTTTAGTAAGTTATCAAGGGACTGAAGGGACGGAGAGATAAAGAAGCGAAAGAGAGGGAGGAGAGATAAAGAAAGAGAGAGAGAGAGAGAGAAAGAAAGAAAGAAGAGAGAGAGAGAGAAAGCGATAGAGAGAGAGAGCTTAGAGAGAGAGAGAAAGAAGAGAGAGAGAGAGAGAAAAAAGAGAGAGAAAAAAAAGCGAGAGAAAGCGATAGAGAGAGAGCTTAGAGAGAGAGAGATACAAAGAGAGAAGAAATAAAGAGACCGAGAGAGACAGACAGGCAGACAGACGGAGACAGAGGGAGATAGGGAGATGGAGTGAAGGTAATGATGGAGAAAATAGGGAGGGATTGGAGAGAAGAGAGATTGGAGCAGAGTTTAGGGAGATGGAAGAGAGGCTCACGAAAGGGGAATGAGAAGAATAGATAAAGAGGAGAGAAGGAAAGATTAGGAGACGTAGATAAAGGTTAAGGGGTTGGTATCCTCCTTCTGTTATCTGTAGGTACGTGTGCATCTGTCTGTCTGTCTGTCTGTCTTTCTGTCTGTCTGTCTGCCTGTCTATCTAGCTGTCTATATGTCTATTCATCGATCTATTTATGTTTTTTCTAAAAATATACATATACATATACACACACACACATACACACACACACACACACACACACACACACACACACACACACACACACACACACACACACACACACACACACACACACACACACACACACATGCAAATTAAATAACGATAAATATTATTAAAAAAAAAAATACAAACCCTCTGAGAATTCATTCTAAAAAAGTCCATTACAAATTAAATAACGATAAACAGTAAAAAGAAGAAGAAGAAGAAGAAGAAGAAGAAGAAAAAGGAAAATCAAGTTCAAAGACAACAAAAATACAGTTACATCGTTTAAAAAAAATAATAACTTTCAAGTTTATGAAGCGATGATTATAAACAAACAAACAAACACATCATACAACAAACAAACAGCCACAAAATCAAATAAAACACAAAAATAAAGCACAAACACGTCACAAACAAACCAGACACGCCACAAACAAACCAAACACGTCACAAACAAACCAAACACGTCACAAACAAACCAAACACGTCACAAACAAATAAACACGTCACAAACAAACAAACACGCCACAAACAAACCAAACAAGTCCCAACCACGTCACAAACAAACCAAACACGTCACAACCACGTCACAAACAAACCAAGCAAACCAAACACGTCACAAACAAACAACCACGCCACAAACAAGTCCCAACCACGTCACAAACACAAACACGTCACAACCACGTTACAAACACGTCACAAACAAACCAAACACGTCACAAACAAACCAAACACGTCACAAACAAACCAAACACGTCACAAACAAACCAAACAAGTCCCAACCACGTCACAAACAAACCAAACAAGTCCCAATCACGTCACAAACACGTCCCAACCACGTCACAAACACGTCACAAGCAAACCAAAACAAATCCAGAAACGCAACAGATAAAAGCAAGACAACGAAAACGCCCCCAAGACGGATCGCTCACTGGGGGGGGGGGGGGGGGAGACAGCTGACTTCACGCCCACAAGTGCTTCAAAGTGATCAAGAAAATTGCTGTGGAAAATTCGAGCGAGAATTTTTCTCCTTCTTTTCGCTTGGCCTTCCCTCACATCACTGGGTCTTTAGGTCTCTGATGCGTCTCGGTCACTATATTGACGTGTCACTGTATTCGTGTTGTTTTTGATGTGTCGTAGTCACTATATTGACGTGTCACTGTATTCGTGTTGTTTTTGATGTGTCGTAGTCACTATATTGACGTGTCACTGTATTCGTGTTGTTTTTAATGTGTCGTAGTCACTATATTGACGTGTCACTGTATTCGTGTTGTTTTTGATGTGTCGAAGTCACTATATTGACGTGTCACTGTATTCGTGTTGTTTTTGATGTGTCGTAGTCACTATATTGACGTGTGACTGCATTCGTATTGCCTCTAATACTTCTCAGTCACTATATTGGCGTGTCACTGTATTCATATTGTTTTTAATAAGTCTCGGTCACTATATTGACGTGTCGCTGTATTCATATTGTTTTTAATATGTTTGTCTTTAAGTCTCTGATGCGTCTCGGTCACTATATTAACGTGTCACTGTATTCGTGTTGTTTTTAATGTGTCGTAGTCACTATATTGACGTGTGACTGCATTCGTATTGCCTCTAATACTTCTCAGTCACTATATTGGCGTGTCACTGTATTCATATTGTTTTTAATAAGTCTCGGTCACTATATTGACGTGTCGCTGTATTCACATTGTCTTAAATACGTCTCAGTCACCATATCAATATGTTACGGTATTTACATTGTCTATGATACTTCTCAGTCATTATGTTGGCGTGTCACTGTATTTATATTTTCTTTAATAAGTCTCACTTACTGTATTAATGTGTTACTGTATTCATATTGCCTCTAATACTTCTCAGTCACAATATCAATGTGACACTGTATTCATATTGTCTCTAATATGTCTCAGTCACTATATTGACGGGACACTATATTCACATTGCCTTTAATACGCCTGTCACTATATCAACGAGTCACTGTATTCACATTGCTTTTTTCTTTTCTTTTCTTTACTTTTCTTTGCTTTTCCGTAATCATCATTTTCCTCAATCTTTTCTTCTTCTCTTTCTACGTCTTCGTACCTTGCGTCTCTCCTATTTACTATATAATTTTCTATCTGAATTTCCCTTTCTTTCTATCGAGTGATTTCTCTTCATTCTATTCCTATTCTTAATTAGTTTTTCTAGACGAAAATACTCTACTTCTCTCTCTTTTTTTATTTATTTATTTATTTTACTTTTCGAAAGACGAAATTAACAGGCACTTATGTACACACACATACATGCGCACAGAAACATACACACACAAGCATACACACATAAACACACACACACACACGCAAACAAACGAACCAGCCAATACACACACACAAAACACACACACACAAGCAAAGAAACACTCACCCAAACACCCACCCACCCACACACACACACGCAAACATACAAACAAGCCAATACACAAACACACACAAACACACAAGCAAGGAAACACACACACGCACACAAACACCCACCCACCCACACACACAAACATACAAACAAACGAACAAGCCAACACACACACACAAAACACACACAAACACACAAGCAAAGAAACACAAACACCCACCTACACTCACAAACACACAAACATACACACGCAAACAAACGAACAAGCCAATACACACACAAAACACACAGAAACCACATAAGCAAAGAAACACACACACGCACACAAACACCCACCCACACACACACACACAAACAAACATACAAACAAATATCCACACACAAAACACACGCACACAAGCAAACAAACACACACACGCACACAAACACCCACCCACACACACAAACACACAAACATACAAACAAACATCCACACCCACACTCACGCACACGCATCCTTCCCCAATTCACCACAAAACTCTACGGTTCCCCACTGCATTTTTCACTTACCAAAGTCTCCCTCGTGTGCCCGCTTCCCCCTGTTCGAAACCCCCCCCCCCCACAGTGCCACCGGTCGCAAAGTGGCACCGAGGACGAGCCATAAACGGGGTGCCACTCACAGGGGACTCTGAATGCCTACGAATGTTAAATAGAAGAAATGAATAACTTTGATAGGAGAAAATTTGGAATATGATCGTATATTTAAATTCGTGGCAGGTTTTTAGTATATGTTCGTCCCGGTTAGAGCCTAAATGTTTCGTTCATGTGCCATTTATTTAACGACTAAAGTTAGAAAAAAAAAATCACATATATAAATCTGAAATCTCGATTCACCTCCCTGAGGATGTGAAGGAGAAAAAAATCGGGCCAAATACCGCTAGATATTTCTCTCTCTCTCTCTCTCTCTCTCTCTCTCTCTCTCTCTCTCTCTCTATCTATCTATCTATCTATCTATCTCTCTATATATCTTTCTCCTTCTCCCCCTCTCTCTCTCAATCTCTTTCTCTCTCTCTCTCTCTCTCTCTCTCTCTCTCTCTCTCTCTCTCTCTCTCTCTCGCTCTCTCTCTCTCAATCTCTTTCTCTCTCTCTATCTCTCTCTCTCTCTCTCTCTCTCTGTCCATCTATCTAACTATCTGTCTGTCTATGTATCTATCTATTCTTACTTTCTATCCCCTTCCCTCTCTCACTCTCTCTCTCTCTCTCTCTCTCTCTCTCTCTCTCTCTCTCTTTCTCTCTCTCTTTCTCTCTCTCTCAATCTCTTTCTCTCTCTCTCTCTCTCTCTCTCTCTC
>NC_091556.1:3233446-3238446 GCF_042767895.1 Penaeus vannamei | reverse complement strand
CTGTCGGTCTTTCTCTGTCTCTGACTCTCGATTTCTCTGTCTCTGCTTCTCTCTCTCTCTGTCTGTCTTTCTCTCTCTCTCTCTCTCTCTCTCTCTCTCTCTCTCTCTCTCTCTCTCTCTCTCTCTCTCTCTCTCTCTCTCTCTCTCTCTCTCTCTCTCTGTCTATCTATCTATCTGTTCATTCACTAGCTAGCTTGTTCCTCTCTCCTCTCTCTCTCTCTCTCTCTCTCTCTCTCTCTCTCTCTCTCTCTCTCTCTCTCTCTCTCTCTCTCTCTCTCTCTCTCTCTCTCTCTTTCTTTTCTATATGAGTGTGTACATATAGACAGATTGAAATAAACATATGTAGGAAGGTTGATATATGGATAGATAGATAGATAGATAGATAGATAGATAGATAGACAGACAGGCAGACAGGCAGACAGACAGACAGACAGACAGATAGATACATAGACAGAAATATAGACATATAGAGACAGACAAACAGACATGAATAAAAACACCTTTACCACTATTAGATCTACCTTTTGAAACCTTTGAAACCATTCACACTGAAACAACCCAATTTTTTCCCTCACCTCTTTAAAAAAAAAAAAAATTGGGGGGGGGGGGGGAAATACGTCGACAAAGGAGAAAGTTAGCGGCCTCGTCTCTCCGTACATCTTTATGCATGGAAAAAATACACTGGGAGAGAGTTCATTCCTTCCGTCCGTTTGGCTGGGCGGGCGTGCGTTCGAATTCTCTCCGAAATGATTATGTTAAAGCTAACTTCTCGCCGAAACTTCTCTCGGCTAAACTTAACAAACTTCCGTAGACGCGCTCCAGATTGGATGAGATAGAGGCTGAAGTTGAGAAGCCACTAAGTACAGTGCCTTAGTCGAGGAGGAGCTAATACCAGGATACCAAGAGCTTTATGTTTAGACTAAAATACCAGGATACCAAGAGCTTTATGTTTAGACTAAAATACCAGGATACCAAGAGCTTTATGTTTAGACTAAAATACCAGGATACCAAGAGCTTTATGTTTAGACTAAAATACCAGGATACCAAGAGCTTTATGTTTAGACTAAAATACCAGGATACCAAGAGCTTTATGTTTAGACTAAAATACCAGGATACCAAGAGCTTTATGTTTAGACTAAAATACCAGGATACCAAGAGCTTTATGTTTAGACTAAAATACCAGGATACCAAGAGCTTTATGTTTAGACTAAAATACCAGGATACCAGGATACCAAGAGCTTTATGTTTAGACTAAAATACCAGGATACCAAGAGCTTTATGTTTAGACTAAAATACCAGGATACCAAGAGCTTTATGTTTAGACTAAAATACCAGGATACCAAGAGCTTTATGTTTAGACTAAAATACCAGGATACCAAGAGCTTTATGTTTAGACTAAAATACCAGGATACCAAGAGCTTTATGTTTAGACTAAAATACCAGGATACCAAGAGCTTTATGTTTAGACTAAAATACCAGGATACCAAGAGATTTATGTTTAGACTAAAATACCAGGATACCAAGAGCTTTATGTTTAGACTAAAATACCAGGATACCAAGAGCTTTATGTTTAGACTAAAATACCAGGATACCAAGAGCTTTATGTTTAGACTAAAATACCAGGATACCAAGAGCTTTATGTTTAGACTAAAATACCAGGATACCAAGAGCTTTATGTTTAGACTAAAATACCAGGATACCAAGAGCTTTATGTTTAGACTAAAATACCAGGATACCAAGAGCTTTATGTTTAGACTAAAATACCAGGATACCAAGAGCTTTATGTTTAGACTAAAATACCAGGATACCAAGAGCTTTATGTTTAGACTAAAATACCAGGATACCAAGAGCTTTATGTTTAGACTAAAATACCAGGATACCAAGAGCTTTATGTTTAGACTAAAATACCAGGATACCAGGATACCAAGAGCTTTATGTTTAGACTAAAATACCAGGATACCAAGAGCTTTATGTTTAGACTAAAATACCAGGATACCAAGAGCTTTATGTTTAGACTAAAATACCAGGATACCAAGAGCTTTATGTTTAGACTAAAATACCAGGATACCAAGAGCTTTATGTTTAGACTAAAATACCAGGATACCAAGAGCTTTATGTTTAGACTAAAATACCAGGATACCAAGAGATTTATGTTTAGACTAAAATACCAGGATACCAAGAGCTTTATGTTTAGACTAAAATACCAGGATACCAAGAGCTTTATGTTTAGACTAAAATACCAGGATACCAAGAGCTTTATGTTTAGACTAAAATACCAGGATACCAAGAGCTTTATGTTTAGACTAAAATACCAGGATACCAAGAGCTTTATGTTTAGACTAAAATACCAGGATACCAAGAGCTTTATGTTTAGACTAAAATACCAGGATACCAAGAGCTTTATGTTTAGACTAAAATACCAGGATACCAAGAGCTTTATGTTTAGACTAAAATACCAGGATACCAAGAGATTTATGTTTAGACTAAAATACCAGGATACCAAGAGCTTTATGTTTAGACTAAAATACCAGGATACCAAGAGCTTTATGTTTAGACTAAAATACCAGGATACCAAGAGCTTTATGTTTAGACTAAAATACCAGGATACCAAGAGCTTTATGTTTAGACTAAAATACCAGGATACCAAGAGCTTTATGTTTAGACTAAAATACCAGGATACCAAGAGCTTTATGTTTAGACTAAAATACCAGGATACCAAGAGCTTTATGTTTAGACTAAAATACCAGGATACCAAGAGCTTTATGTTTAGACTAAAATACCAGGATACCAAGAGCTTTATGTTTAGACTAAAATACCAGGATACCAAGAGCTTTACGTTTAGACTAAAATACCAGGATACCATTAGACTAAAATACCAGGATACCAAGAGCTTTATGTTTAGACTAAAATACCAGGATACCAAGAGCTTTATGTTTAGACTAAAATACCAGGATACCAAGAGCTTTATGTTTAGACTAAAATACCAGGATACCAAGAGCTTTATGTTTAGACTAAAATACCAGGATACCAAGAGCTTTATGTTTAGACTAAAATACCAGGATACCAAGAGCTTTATGTTTAGACTAAAATACCAGGATACCAAGAGCTTTATGTTTAGACTAAAATACCAGGATACCAAGAGCTTTATGTTTAGACTAAAATACCAGGATACCAAGAGCTTTATGTTTAGACTAAAATACCAGGATACCAAGAGCTTTATGTTTAGACTAAAATACCAGGATACCAAGAGCTTTATGTTTAGACTAAAATACCAGGATACCAAGAGCTTTATGTTTAGACTAAAATACCAGGATACCAAGAGCTTTATGTTTAGACTAAAATACCAGGATACCAAGAGCTTTATGTTTAGACTAAAATACCAGGATACCAAGAGCTTTATGTTTAGACTAAAATACCAGGATACCAAGAGCTTTATGTTTAGACTAAAATACCAGGATACCAAGAGCTTTATGTTTAGACTAAAATACCAGGATACCAAGAGCTTTATGTTTAGACTAAAATACCAGGATACCAAGAGCTTTATGTTTAGACTAAAATACCAGGATACCAAGAGCTTTATGTTTAGACGAAAGGGTTGTGGTTCTGTTTTTTAGTGGTATTTCGAGTGGTATTTCTAGAAATGTTCCTAACGTATTACTGGTGGTATTTCTTGTGTTTTTTCTCGGTGGTATTACAAGTGGTATTTCGAGTGGTATTTCGTGTCGTATTTCTAGATATATTCCCAACGTATTACTATTGATATCTCTTGTGCTTTTCTCGGTGGTGTTACAAGTGGTATTATGAGTGGTATTTTATGTGGTATTATGAGTGGTATTTTATGTGGTATTATGAGTGGTATTTTATATGGTATTACTAGCGGTATTGCAAATGGTGTCTTTAGTGGTATTCCCAGTAATTTGGAGAGACGTATTGCTAGCGGGATTCCTAGTGGTATTCCCAGTGCTATTCCTCGTCATAAATGGTATTACAAGTGGTATTCCTAGTCGAGTTCTTAAACATATACCAAGTTGCATGACCAGTGGTTACCCCCCGGCATTGTTCCGAATGGTAACAACATGCATGTAGTTTTTTTAATACTTTGTCTAGTAATAGGTCTAACAATGCTATCAATAATATCAATAATATTCTTAGATATATTCTTAGACTTATTCCTAATAATAATAATAATAATAATAATAATAATAATAATAATGATAATAATAATAGTAGTATCAATAATATCAATAGTATTCTTAGATATATTCTTAGACGAATTCCTAGTTGCACTCCAAACATCATACTTAGTGTCACATTCTTAGAAACATTCCTAATGATGCCCCTATAAGAATTCCTGCCATTCCTAAAATACTGTAATTCCTAGTCACGTGCTTAGAATTTTTTTTCTCCTATTAGTAATTCTCTAACGTTGGTAGCTTATGGGCTCTTTATTGTTGTAATATCAATTTAACGATTATAATCCGGCTCAAGTCTTTAATTTTTTTCTCTTTATTTTTAATCCTTTTTCTTATCGATACTTGGCTAATAAAATTCTCGAGAGGTTTCCAAAGTTTGAGGGTGTATTTCACGGCCTGTCTGGTAGGCCTGGAATACTGGTATAAAGGATTTTCATTTTGTTTCTCTTTATTTATTTTATTATTCTTTATTGCTTATTTTTTCTTTCTTTCTTTCTCTGTGCTCGATTTTTTTTCTTTTTATCTTTTTTTTTGTCTTGTGTGTCTCTCTCTCTCTTTCTATGTAGCTGTTTCTAATTATCTATCTGTCTGTTCGTCTATCTGTCTCTTTTTCTTTCTCTTTATCTATCCGTCTCTCTCTATCTATCTCTCAATCTCTCTCTCTCTCTGTCTTTCTCTCTCTCTCGCTCTCTCTCTCATTCTCTCATTCACTCATTCACTCTCTCTCTTTCTCACATCTCTCTCTCTCATTCTCTCATTCACTCTCTCTCTCTTTCTCACATCTCTCTCTCTCATTCTCTCATTCAC
>NC_091556.1:3205946-3208446 GCF_042767895.1 Penaeus vannamei | reverse complement strand
ATAAGACGGAGAAGGAGAGAAATGAAGGGAGAGGGAAGGCGACGAATGGGAGATGAGACGGAGAAGGAGAGAAATGAAGGGAGAGGGAAGGCGACGAATGGGAGGTGAGAGGGAGAAGGAGAGAAAGAGTGGAAGGCGTTTTGGCAAAGCTATCTCTCTTTTTCCTTCTTTATCTTTCCTTCTTTCCTTATGTTTCTCTATATATCTATATGTCTGTCAGTCTGTCTATCTATCTGTGTGTCTATCTAACTATGTGTCTATCTATCTATCTGTCTATCTCTCTACCTGTCTATCTATCTATCTACTCATCTCTATACTATTTTATCCACACACACCCACACCCACACACACACACACATACACACACACACACACACAGACACACACACACACATACACAAACACACACACACATACACAGACACACACACAAATACATGCACAAACACACACGCGCACCTGAAAACACACACACACACACACATACACATTAATAAGTATAGTATAGGTGTGTGAGAGGTGGGGCTGTGTATATTTGAATGCATTTATATATTCATATGTATATAGGTTGACAAATGCTATAGATGGAGAAATATATGTATCTATATGCAACAACCATGCAACTTATGCACAATAAGTTAACCACCAGAGTCAACCACGTCTAACACTATATATGTATATCAAACAGTTACCTTATAAGGCTGGAGGCTGAATGTGGGCCTTGACCTAATACAATTAATTTGACCTAACATAATCAACATCCCAAAAGGCAGATAAGATTTGAGTATCTACGATGTATTACATGTTTAAATAAAACATATATATTGCTTTAATTACCTGAGGTTCGTTCAATTATTTTATCTTTATCGTAATCTTCTTTTTTCCTTGTTCGAAATGTATCTGATGTATGTATGCTATCTATCTATATCTATACATTTATCTTTATCTGTATATGTCTATCCAATGACCTATCTGTCTATCTATACTTATGTCTATGAGCATCTCTCTGTCTGCCTATCTATCTATCTGTCTATTTATCTATATATCTATATATCTATATCTATCTATCTATCTATCTATCTATCTATCTATCTATATATATATATATATATATATATATATATATATATATATATATATATATATATCTACCTAGCTATCCATCTATATGCGTGTATACAAACACATACATAGAAAATACATACCCACACACACACAGACACACACAAAACACACACACACACACACACACCGACATCGCCCCTTCCGTGAATCCACACACACACACACGCACCTGCAAATACACACACACACACATAACCCCCCCCCCCCACCGACATCACCTCTTCCGTGAATCCACACACACACATACACCCCCACCCCCCTACCCCCACATCCCCCTCTCCTCCCCTCCCCATCCCCACAACCCCCACACACCCCACATCCCTCCCCCCACCCCCACACACATACCTCCCCACACCCCACCCCACCCCACCCCCCACCCCACACACCCCTCCCCACCCCCACCCTACCCACCCCCACCCCACCTCCCACACACCCCTCGGCACCCCCACTTCCGCCAGCCCTTCCCCCGAATGCCTTGATAGCGCTGTCCGAGGCATCGCAAATCCCCTCAAAGGGAAACAGCCGGAATGCGAGATCTCTCGAGACAGCCTCAAAGGAACTCGATCAGGAGCCACGAAACACTCGCGCTGAGTTTGTTTTTCCTATGTGTTTTTATTTATGTTTTTTTTCTTCCTTTTTATCATCTTTTCCTTTTTTTCTTTCTTTTTTTCTTCTTTTACTTTTCTACTTCTTTTTCTTTTTTTACTTCTTTTTCTTTGTTTTTCTTCTTTTCTTCTTCTTCTTCTTCTTGTCTTTTTCTCTTTATTTTTCTTCTTCTTCTTATCTTTTTCTCTTTATTTTTCTTCTTCTTCTTCTCTAATTCTTATCTTTTTCTCTTTATTTTTCTTCTTCTTCTTCTCTTCTTCTTTTTCTTCTTCTTCTTCGTCTTCGTCTTCCTTTTTTCTTCTTCTTTCTTCTACTCCTTTTTCATATTATTATCATTATTTCTTCTTCTTTTCTTGGACTTCCTGTTCTTTTTTTTTCCCTTGTTCTTTATTTTATTCTTTTTTAATCTTTATTCTTGTTATTATTCACTTTTTCTTCTTCTGGTTCTTCTTCTTCTTTTTCTTTATCTTTCTATCTTATTCTTATTCTTATTCTGCTTCCTTTTTCTTGCTTTCTTTTCCCCCTTCTTCTTTTTCCTCTACTTCCTCACTTTTTTTCTTTTTCTAATCCCTCTTCATTCTTTCAATCTTTCTTTCTTCTTCTTCTTCTATTTCTTTTTCTTCTTTTTCCCCTTCCTCCTTCTTCTCTTTCTGGACCTTCGAAAAAAAAGTAATAAATTCATTCTATCTCTTTCTTCTTCTTCTTCTTCTTCTTCTTCTGTTTCTTTTTCTTCTTCTTCCTCTTTTTGTGTCTTTTTCTTCTTCTTCTT
>NC_091556.1:3193446-3200946 GCF_042767895.1 Penaeus vannamei | reverse complement strand
CTTCGTTTATCTCATCTGTATCCCTCTCCATTCTTAACTTCTTCGCTTCGTGTTATTCTGTTTTATCTCATTTTGTCTTGTTTTTGTTTATATCTGTGCAAAAGAGTATCTGTCCTTACTCCATAAAATCTTTTCCAAGTAATAAGAACCGAAACTGCTGTCCTCTTCGAGCAGATTTTACTGAACATGTGCAATTTCTCTCGTCAAGTGCGCTGTTCACTGATAAAGGAGTCAGGTCTCATTTGCACTTCTGCCAACATTGAGCAGAGTTCCGGCATCAAATTTAGTATAAAAAAGCGTAATATACAAAATGAATGGAATGAAATGTCCCACGAATCTACAAACTTTCGGAAACAATGCTAATGGAGTTGCATTTTCCCTTGCAATGGTAACAATGTTACCATTAAAAAAAAAAAAAAAAGAAAACGAATTATTTTTTTCTTTTTTGTGCAGATCTTGCATATCATTGTTTATACCTCACGTCTGTATCCTTCTTCACACTTGATCAGAAGTTAGTAGCTGCTATAAATTCGATCAGAAATGCCCACACAGACATACGATAGGCCTATCTCGTAAAAAGTATCCAGAAATTCCAAGCATTTCGACTTTAAGTATGTAATTTGGTCACCTTAACATGCTCACTCGAGTGAATCTTACAGTACACATATCTCAGAGCAAAGGAAATGTTACAAATCACACAAAATAAGCGTAAAATACAGCAAAGAGACGATCAGAAAGTGAAAATATACGAATCAAAAAAAAAAAAAAAGATAATAAATAAAATAAATACATATATAATTTTACATATTCCTGGAGGCGGACATGTATGTACGTATTTGTCTATGTGCGTAGGTGGACCTGCATGTATGTATGTGTGAGTGGACGTGTATTTGATATATATAGGACGCAGTAGGCGCGATATAACGAGCTAGCACAGAGGAACTCCATGATCACAGATGCTTAACAAGTTCCATATATAGGACTTGGGGGGCGGTCCTTCACAGGGGTGAGGAGTGAGTGGGTGGGGGTGGTTCTCAAGGGGGAGGGAGTGGGGGTTGACAGGGGCAAAGGAAGAGGTAGAGAGAGATAACAGGGGCAAAATAGGGGATAGGGATAATTAGTTGGGGCAAAGGAGAGGTAAGAATAGTTAACAGAAGCAAAGTAGAGGTAGAGAGAGTTAACAGGGGCAAGGGAAAGGCAAGAATAGCTAACAGAGGCAAAAGAGAGATAAGAATAGTTAACAGGGGCAAAGGAGAGGTAAGAATAGTTAACAGGGGCAAAGGAGAGGTGCGAATAGTTAACAGAAGCAAAGGAGAGGTAAGAATAGTTAACAGGGGCAAAGGAGAGGTAAGAATAGTTAACAGGGGCAAAGGAAGAAGGTAGAGAGTTAACAGAGGAAAAGAAGAGTTAGGGAGAGTTAACAGAGGCAAAGTAAAGGTAGGGATAATTAACAAGGAGGAGAAGAAGGAGGAAGAAGAGGGGGGAGGGGGTGGTTTACAAGGTCAGAGGGGAGGAGAGGTTCGAATGGGCAAGGGGGTTAAGAGGTGGGGTAGGGGGTGAGGGGGAACAAAGGGGAAGGTAAAGGGGTTGAGGAAGTGAACCAAGGATGTTTTCTCAGCATATCTTTCTTTTCTTTTCTTTTTTTCTTTTTTTTTCTTTCTTTCTTTTTTTTTTTTTTTTTTTCTTTTTTTTCTTTCTTTTTTTCTTTTTTTTTTTTCTTTTTTTTCTATCTTTTTTTTTCCTTATTTCTTTACCGATATCTTCGATTTCCCTTCAACTCACTTTCGCGGTATTGCGAAATAACCCTTTTCTCGTCAGTTATTTTCATCTGCTTCCCTTCAAAAATATTTCTTTCTCTTTCTTCTCCTTTTTTGGGGGGCGATCCTGTTGCTCCCCCCCACCCACCTCCCCCCGTTCCCTTCGGTCCCAGTCACGAAGGATACATACCCCAGCAAATTTACTCCCCCCCCCCTCCCGCCTCCCCCCTCTCCGCCACACAGATACACACAAAAGAGAGATTGAGAGAGAGAGGGGAGGGGGGGTAGGTGGGAGGAAGGGAGAGAGAGAGGGGGGGGGAGTGTGTCTGTGTGTGTATGAGAGAGAGAGAGAGAGAGAGAGAGAGAGAGAGAGAGAGAGAGAGAGAGAGAGAGAGAGAGAGAGAGAGAGAGAGAAAGAGAGAGAGAGAGAGGGCGAAAGAAAGAGAGAGAGGCAGACAGAGAGACAAAAACCGAGAAAGGAAAAGAGAAAGAGAGAAAAAAAGACAGACACAAACAGAGACACCAATACTAAGAAAACGAAAGAGAGAGAAGACGAAAAATAGAAACGAAAGAGAGAGACGAAAAAGAAGAAAAATAGAGAGAGAAAAAAGAGACAGAGACACAAACAATACTATGAAAACGAAAGAGAGAGAAGAAAAAGAAAGAGAAAAAAAGAGACACAGACACCAATACTAAGAAAACGAAAGAAAGAAGGAGAAGAAAAAGAGAGAAAAAAAGAGATAGAGACACCAATACTCAGAAAACGAAAGAAAGAAGAAGAAGAAAAAGAAAGAGAGAAAAAAAGAAACAGAGACACCAATACTACGAAAACGAAAGAGAGAAGAAGAAGAAGGCGAAGAAGACGAAAGAGAGAGAGAGAGAAAAAAAAGAAAAGAAAACCCCAAACTTATTTCTGACACGTCCGCAATTCGTAGTGACACGGGCCAGGGTACCTTTCACGAAATCTTTTACTTTCTGCTTTCACATGCACAACCACGTACGGGTGTGTGTGTGCCGTTGTGGATGGTGAGGGGAGGGGGGAGGGAGGGGTATGGGGGGGATAGGAAGGAGAAGGAGAAAGAGGAGGAGAAGAGGTGAAGGAGGAAAGGAAGAAGAGGAGAAGGAGGAGGAGGAGGAGGTGAAGGAGAAAGAAGAAAAGTAGAGGGAGGAGAGGAAGAAGAGGAGAAGGAGAGGGGGAGATGAGGGAGGAAGAGGAGGACGAGGTGAAGGAGGAAAGGAAGAAGAGGAGGATCAAGAGAAAGGGGAAAAGGAGAGGGGACGATGAGGGAGAAGGATGAGGAGGAAGTGAAGGAGGAAAGGAAGAGGAGAAGGAGAAAGAGGAAGAGGAGTGGGAGAAGGAGGAGGACGAGGTGAAGGAAGAAAGGAAGAGGAGGAGAAGGAGAAAGAGGAGAGGGTGATGAGGGAGGAAGAGGAGAAAGAGGAGAGGAAGGAGGAATAGGTGGAGGAGGAGGAGGGGGAGAAATACAAGAAAAAAAGGACAAGGAGATTTTAGAAGAAAGTTGAAGCGATGAAACATAATTTTCTCTCTATATCTATCTATCTATCTACCTCTATTTCTCTCTCGATTTCTTTCTCTCCTACCCCTCCATCCGTTTATTCTTCCTCCCTCCCCTTCTTCTCCTTACTCTCTCCCTATTCCCTCCTTCACCCCTCTCTGCCAATTCTCACATTCACCCCTCCTCTCTCCCTCTCCCCGCCCTCACCCCTCCCCTCTCTCCCTCTTTCCCTCTCCCCACCCTCACCCCTCCTCTCCCTCACCCCTCCCCTCTCCCCTCCCTCACCCCTCCCCTCTCCCCACCCTCACACCTCCCCCTCCCCTCTCCTCCTCTCCCCTCCCTCCCCCTCCCCCCTCACCCCTCCCTCACCCCCTCCCCGAGAAAAGTGTGGAAAATTTTTGATTCGCAACCAGATCCGCTAGTTTTGCGCTACGCTGCGTTGCTCCGCTCGAATCTAGCGGGCAATACTTTCCGGATTCTTTTTTCCGCTAACTTTCAGACGCGGTGTCGTACTTATCTTTTATTTTCATTTATGTATTTCTTTTCCTTGTCGTCAGAGTACAGGAATTGAAGGAGAGGAATACGAGAGAAAGAGAGGAGAGGTGAGAGAACGCGAGATTAGACGAGGAAAGATGAGAGAATGTGAGTTGATGATACGAGGGAAGACCTGAGAACGCGAGAGAATGCGAGAAATGACAAGAGTATGCGAGAGAATGCGAGGAATGACGAGAGAACGCGAGAGAATGCGAGGAATGACGAGAGAACGCGAGAGTATACGAGAAATGACAAAAAAAAAACCGCGAGTTCATACTTTGAAAGAGGAGAGAATACGAGGGATGACGAGAAAATGCGAGAGAAAGCGAGAAACGGCGCGAGAACGTGAGAGTAAGCGAGAAAAGACGAGAGAAAACGAGAAAACCCGAGACATCGCCGAATCGTACTTTTTTCCAGAATTTGTATACAACCGTTTTTTTTATTTAAATCATATTTTGAATTCGTCGACGAGGATACCAACCTTAGTAACGATAACGACTTTCCTCCTCGTAATTATCATGATCCTTTTATTCACATCCATTTTTTTGTTTTTCCTTTTTTTTCAAATTTCTTTTACATAACTGTCACGGAGATCTTAACAAGCGAAATGAACTAACGAGCAGAGTCCAACGCTCCGGCGACATTTTTAATTTTTTTTTATATCCCTCTTACCCACATACCGTTAAACCGTTTGGTATTTTTTTTATTTTCACAGTAAGGGTTAATCAATTCTGTGAAATAGAAATAGATAGGTAGAGAGAGAGAGAGAGAGAGAGAGAGAGAGAGAGAGAGAGAGAGAGAGAGAGAGAGAGAGAGAGAGAGAGAGAGAGAGAGAGAGAGAGAGAGAGAGAGAGAGAGAGAGAGAGAGAGAGAGAGAGAGAGAGAGAGAGAGAAAGAGGAAAGAGAGAGAAAAAGAAAGAAAGAGAGAGAAAGAAGGAAGAGACAGATAGAAAGAAGAAAGAGAGAGAGAGAATATAGAAAGTGAGAGAGAGAAAGCAGATGGAGAACGAGGAGAGAGAGAGAAAAAAACGAAGAAAGAGAGAGAGAGAGAAAACGAAGAAAGAGAGAGAGAATATAGAAAGAGAGAGATAGAGAGAGAGCGAGGACAGACAGAGAGAGAGAGAGAGAGAGAGAGAGAGAGAGAGAGAGAGAGAGAGAGAGAGAGAGAGAGAGAGAGAGAGAGAGAGAGAGAAAACGAAGAAAGAGAGAGAGAATATAGAAAGAGAGAGATAGAGAGAGAGCGAAGACAGAGAGAGAGAGAGAATATAGAAAAAGAAAGGGAACGAAGAGAGAGAGAGAGAGAGAGAGAGAGAGAGAGAGAGAGAATATAGAAAGAGAAAGAGAACGAAGAGAGAGAGAGAGAGAGAGAGAGAGAGAGAGAATCTGATTTGAATGGTTGGGAAACTGATCACTTAATTGGCATTCAGAGTTGACGCCCAACTTAGTAAGCGAAATTGGCTAAGTTGGGAAGATGATAACATGATGCGCACAAATAAGGAAAATGGAAAGCACTCGCGCATACACACGTACATGGTTTCAGACATACGCACATACACATACATACACAAACATACACACACACACACACACATACACACACACGCATACACATACATATACACATACACACACCAACATACACACATTCGTTCACACAAACAGACACACAAGTGCACACACACACATAAACCTGTATACACACACGCACACACAGAATCGTAATTACTGTTTTTTTTTATATCCCCTTAACATAATAACAAATAAAAATCATACTCGAACCACATATCAATCCACATACCCCTTAACATAAATAACAACAAACGCAGACCATACTCCGACCACATATCAAACCACATACTCCCTACATATCAAACCACATACTCCCTACATATCAAACCACATACTCCCTACATATCAAACCACATACTCCCTACATATCAAACCACATACTCCCTACATATCAAACCACATACTCCCTATATATCAAACCACATACTCCCAACATATCAACCAACATACCACCCCACCTTCCCCACGCACGCAATTCAACCCCCACCACATACCACACCCAATATTCAAATAAAAGAAACACGCCACATAACCGCACACGGGCCTCCGCGGCGAGTGGTGTGGTTATGCAATACCGTGCTGCATTGTGCAATTAAGGAAGACGCTGGCATTTAGTGTACCGGGATTGCCAATTAACGCTTGCATTGTGGTCTATGCTGCGCGTCTCATGATGCCTCGGACTCCGTTGCTGAAATGGACAGTAGCTGGTAATGTGGTTCGATGTTGTTGTCACGTTCTAAGGTATGTTCATTATCGTTCTGTTTGGGTTTGTATGTTGTTGTTTGTTTTGTTTTGTTTTTTTATGCTGATGATTGTTTTTTTTTTTTTTTTTTTTTTTTATATCTGTTGGAAATACAATGATGTCAATGCTAAAATATGTAGAGGATGATCATTCGAAAATCCGGCAACATTTGGACCTGAGGGGGTGCCGGATTTTCGAAAATGCCGGATTTTTGCTGTATATCATGAGAATATACGACATGAAAGGAACTAAATAAAGAATATGAATGACCAGGATTGCCTGTTAGCACGTGCAAGCAAGATCAAACAGCTGATTCTGGAGTGCAGCGCCATCAATACCTAAGCGGCGATTCCAAAAAAAAAAAAAAAAAAAAAAAAAAAAACAGTGGACCAACACGATAAACTTTAAAATGCGCTCCTAAAATGGAATCAGTGCCGGAAATTTGAAGGAACCGGATTATCGATAGTCGGATTTTTGAATGCCAGCTTGTATAGACAAACCCGATTACACATACATGCAGATACATCATAACCGCGACAACTAGCATCATATTCATTAGTCACCTTTAATTATTATCAAAGCCCAAATCATCATAATCATCACCATTCTCAAAACCACAGTCATCACCACCAGCCTCAACACCATAATCGTCATAACATCCACCACCACTACCACCATCATCATTACCATCACCATCCTCATCATCACCACCTTCATCACCACCACCATCTTCATCACCATCACCCTCATCATTATCATCACCATTTCCCTCGCCGCACTCATCACCATTAAGCACAAGAAGCCTTTTTATTTTCCCTCGTTTCCCCGTCTGGTTCTCCCCTCGGCTGCAGAGATCTATCCTTCTCTCCCCTCGGACCTGCTTCACCTCAAGCGCTCCCCTCACCTTCCCCTCTCATTCTCCTCACCTTCCCTCTCTCCTCCTCTCATCTTCTCTCTATTCCCCTCTCTTTCTCCTCATCTTCTCTCTATTCCCCTCTCCTTCCCTCATTTCCCCTCTCCTCCTCTCTCTTTCTCCTCACCTTCCCTCACCTTCTCCTCTCCTCCCCTCATCTTCCTTCAGTTCCCCTCACCTCCCCTCATTTTCTCCTCTCTTTCCCCTCACCTGCCCTCTCTTCCCCTCTCTTTCTCCTCCCCTCATCCCCTCTCTATTCCCCTCATCTTCCCTCTCCCCCTCACCTTCCCCTCTCTTTCTCCTCACCTTCACTCTGTTCCTCTCTCCTCCCCTCATCTTCCCTCTCCTCTCCTGCCTTTCTCCTCACATTCCCCTGTGTAATGATGTTTATGATGATAATAAGTATACTGATAACAGTACTGATAATGATAATGAAATGATGAAAGTGATGATAATGATGATAATGAT
>NC_091556.1:3160946-3185946 GCF_042767895.1 Penaeus vannamei | reverse complement strand
TTCATAATATCATTGCATGAAGTTGTAGTAATATAATATATGGCACAAGAGTCATTGTAACTTTAATGTCATAATTATTATCCTTATTATCATGATAATTTTATTATTATTATCACCATTATCATCATCATCAGTATTATTATTATCATTATTATTATCATTATTGTTATTATTATCAATATTATCATTATTATCATTATAATCATCATCATTATATTCATCGCTATATTACTATTATTATTATCATTATAATCATCATCATTATATTCATCACTATATTATTATTATCATTATCATTATCATGATTACTATTCTAATTATCATTATTATATTACCATTACTAACATTACCATTGTTATTGTCATCTTTATCATTATCATTACTATTGCTTTTTATTATCATCATTGCTTTTGATATCATTATCGTTGCTGTTAATATCCTTATAATCATTCTTATCATTATTACTAATGTCATTATTATCATCATCGTTGTTGCGATCATTAAAATCATTATCATCATTATTATTATTATTACCATTATCTCTTTCTTCTGCGCATGGATTTCGTTCCTACATTAACCCAATGACAAATACACACAAAAACAGTGTAGCTAAGTTTATTTCTTGATTTACCACCCTGGCTAACTGCACAGGGGTTGGCAAGCTGTAGTACATTCGATGCATGGCCATAGCATTGTATAATAATATTACGTTATCGTAATTATCTCTCTTTCTCTCTCTCTCTCTCTCTCTCTCTCTCTCTCTCTCTCTCTCTCTCTCTCTCTCGCTCTCTCTCTCTCTCTCTCTCTCTCTCTCTCGCTCTCTCTCTCTCTCTCAATCTGTTTGTCTGAACCTCTCTCACTCTCTCTCTATATATATATCTATCTGCCAGCGTTTCATTCTCTTCTTCTTCCCCTTCTATCCCCTCCCCTCCCCTCCCCTCTCTCTCTCTCTCTCTCTCTCTCTCTCTCTCTCTCTCTCTCTCTCTCTCTCTCTCTCTCTCTCTCTCTCTCTCTCTCTCTCTCTCTCTCAGTTTGAAGAAAAGGATGATTACAAAGTCCTTTATCTACTTATCTACCAAGTCGGTGTACAGTTTGGGCGTGGAAAGGTTGTTACATTTGTTATGTTGTTGTTGTTATTTGTTATCATAATCTTTCAACATTATTGTAGTTTGTATTATATCAGTTTAACGAAAAGAATGATTACAAAGTCCTTTATCTACTCATCTACCAAGCCGGTGTACAGTTTGGGTGTGGAAAGGTTGTTACATTTGCTATGTGGTCATGTTGTACTACATTCTAAATTTCAGATACAACATAAATATATCTTCTGCGACATCAAGTGATATGAAATAGTTACATAGTTCTCTGTACCTCATGTTAAGTGGTCTGAAAAACCTGTAACACGTAACACTAAGATATAATGTACAGGTGTTCGCTTATATTCTTCATTACATTGTTTACAGTTTGTTTCTTTCGACATTACAATCTGCACTGATCTGCTAATAAAATTTATATCAAAGCCTGATTCTTGCTATCGAAATATCAGTCTTGTTCTTGTTTTATATAAACCATAGACGAAAGGTATTGTTCGTAAACCGGTCATAGTGCTTCATATTACAGCTTTCAGGCCGTTGAGAATTAATTAAACTCAGTCAAAACCTCCTTGAATAAAATCAATGGCTCCAAATGTGGCGTTTTTACCCCGTAGACTTTCGACGCCTCTCCCTTGCTACTGATCGCCAGTGTTACCACCTCTACGGAAAATGATCCGAATGCGACGCCACGGCCCAGATTTCGGCATCGATTAGTCTTTGTAAATCAATGGCATTTCGGATCTCGTTATAAATATATATCTAAATACCAATCTTAAGTTATAATATCGTAAAAAAAATATAATATCGTGAAAAATTATAACCAATTTGAGAAAGTTACAGACATTTTTCAAGCCGAAGTCTGGGCTCTACCATCGCATTCGGATCCGTTGCCGTAATGGTGGCACTTCCCGATCGCGTTTCCCTCCAGTTCTCTCCTTAACCTGAGCGACCTGTCATTGTTCTGACGAGGATCAGCTGACACTGACGCTGCAAACAACGCTTGTTTACATCACGGGAACGACATTAACCCTAAGAACAGAGACATAATTTCGCTAAGTGCCTCCTCCCATTCCCTTGAACACGTGTTTATATTTTTTTCGTCTTTTTTTTTGGGGGGGGGGGGGGAAGGGGGACTTTTTTTTTGTTGTGTTATGTATTGGAAAAAAAGAAAAGTACTTTCACTGTGAGAGCATCGTGAAGTACGTATCTCATGCAAAGAGAAATTTCGACATCTCATATAAGGAAAAAAATTAGTCAAGTCCCCCCTAGCATTTAAAAACATTTTCTTTGTAAGCCACCATCGCCCACTAAAAAAAAAACTTACACACATTTTATTTATGAAAATAGCTTCATTGAAATACGAAATTGCTTCTCTTACTATTCAAAAGATCATGCTGTAGATGGAGAATTCAAAATTAAATGACGATTGTTGACAGGAAGTGTATAAATTCAGACTGTCCTACATTAACTACTATTCTTATCTTTAAAATATTCCATTCCCGGCATAGATTGGCTTTTACGTTTAATATTAGTTGTTTTATTTCTATCTTGTGATTAACACTGCATCTGTTAAAAGAAAAATAATTCATAATACGCATTTTCCTGTATCATTCATCCACCAACAATCTCTCTTCTCTTCTCTCTCTCTCTGTGTTCTCTTCTCTCTCTTTCTCTCCCTCTCTCACTGTCTCTTCTCTCTCTCTTTCTCTCTCTTCTCTTCTGTCTCTCTCTTTCTCTCTATCTTCTCTTTCTCTCTCTCTCTCTCTCTCTCTCTCTCTCTCTCTCTCTCTCTCTCTCTCTCTCTCTCTCTCTCTCTCTCTCTCTCTTCTCTTCTCTCTCTTTCTCTCTCTCTCTCTTACTGTCTCTCTCTTCTCTCTCTTTCTCTCTCTCTCTTACTGTCTCTTCTCTCTCACTTTCTCTTTCTCTCTCACTTTCTCTTTCTCTCTCTCTTCTCTTTCTCTCTCTCTCTTCTCTTTCTCTCTCTTTCTTCTCTTTCTCTCTCTCTTCTCTGTCTCTCTCTCTCTTTCTCTCTCTCTTCTCTTTCTCTCTCTCTCTTTTCACTTTCTCTCTCTCTTCTCTTTCTCTCTTCTT
Organism: Penaeus vannamei; assembly: GCF_042767895.1. Classification (NCBI taxonomy): domain Eukaryota; kingdom Metazoa; phylum Arthropoda; class Malacostraca; order Decapoda; family Penaeidae; genus Penaeus; species Penaeus vannamei. The sequence continues at coordinate 3,182,761 of NC_091556.1, read as the reverse complement.
TTGTCTATTATTTGCTTTTTCACCCACAAATGCACCACCAATCCACCTTTTTTCATTTTCTACCTCACTTCACACCTGTCAACACAACTCGCACAAATCAACCTGTCAATCCACATCTCACAATCCACCCACTCATCCATTTCCAACCCCATCCACTCATCCACACTCACAATCCACCCACTCATCCACTTCCACCCACTCTTCCACCTCCAACCCTTCATCCACTCATCCACACTCACAATCCACCCACTCATCCACTTCCAACTCCATCCACACTCACAATCCACCCACTCATCCACTTCCACCCACTCATCCACCTCCAACCCTTCATCCACTCACTCCCACTAACGGATCTCCCCTTTCTTTTGTTTCCCGCCAAAAAGGTTAGACTAGGATGCGCGGCCAATATGGCGGACTGGGCGCATGTGCAGTGGCGGCTCTCGTACTCTTCCTAGCCACCGCCGCCGCCCAACAGGACTACTATGAGGTCGACCCCGAGACAGCTGACCTCTTAGATGTAAGTAGGAGAGAGAGAGGAGAAGGAGGAGGAGAGGAGAAACAAGGAGAAGGGGGAAGGGGGAGAGATATTTGAAGAGGGAGTGAGAATGAGGGAGGGACACTGAAAGAGGAGGAGGAGAAAGAAGGAGAAGAGGGAAGGGGGAGAGAGATTTGAAGGGGGAGTGAGAATGGGAAGTAGGGAAAGAGGGAAGGAGACGGAAAGAGGAAGAGAGGAGAAAGAAGGAGAAGAGGGAAGGGGGGGACAGAGACTGGAAGAGGGAGTGAGAATGAGTAGTGAAAGAGGAAGGGAGACTAAAAGAGAGAGTGAGATAGAGAAGGCGAGGAAAGCAAGAAGGAAGGAGACTAAAAGAGAGAGTGAGAAAGAGAAGAGAGGAAGAGTGAGGAAGACTGAAAGAAAGAGTGAGATAGAGAAGGGGAGAAAACCGGGAGGGAAGAAGACTGAAAGAGAGAGTGAGAATGAGAAGAGGCAAGGAGGGAAGGAGAATGAGGGAGAGAGTGAGACAGGGAAGGAGAGGAAAGCAGAAGGAAAGGAGACTAAAAGAGAAGAGGGAAAGAGAGAGTAAGACAGAGAAAGAAAGGTAAGCAAGAGGAACGGTGAATAAAATAGTGAGAAAAGGAAGAGGGAAAGAAGAAGGGAAGGAGACTGAAAGAGAGAGTGAGAAAGAGAAGAAGGAAAGGGAGAGGGAAGAAGATTGAAAGTGAAAGATAAAAAGAGGAATGCATAAGAGAAGATGACTAAGGTGATGTGAGAAGAGAGGAGGGAAGGAGACGGAAAGAGAAAAGGGAAAGAATGGGAGAATGAAAGACAGAGATAGGAAAGGAGAGGAAAATAGGAGGGAAGGAGACTAAAAGAGCGAGTGAGAAAGAGAAGAAGAAAAGAGGGAGGGACACTGAAAGAGAAAGATTTAAAAAAAAAAACGAGGTAAGCACGAAAGGACACTGAAAAAGAGAGTAAGATAAAAAACAAAAAACAAAAAAAAAAGGAGGAGAAAAACAGGGGAGAAAGAGATTGAAAGAGAGCAAGCGCTGGTGGGCGAGGAACAGAGATGAATTGATGAAAAGGCAGACAAGTTGAATGGCGGAGATTGATACGGAGAGACAGGGATAGGGTGGGAGAGAAATAACATGACAGGGAGGGTGAAAAGATAAAGGATGGTGAAATACGAATATATATATATATATTTATATATATATATATATATATATATATATATATATATATATATATATATATATACATATATATATATATATGTATATATATATATATATATATATATATATATATATATAGAGAGAGAGAGAGAGAGAGAGAGAGAGAGAGAGAGAGAGAGAGAGAGAGAGAGAGGAGAGAGAGAGAGAGAGAGAGTGTGAGAGAGAGAGAGGGGGGGGGGCGGGCAGAGGAAGCACAAAGATATTTAGAGAGAAAACAAAGAGAGAGAGAAAAAAAAAGTTACTAAAATAAAAGTAAGCAGGTTCAGGTCGAAGAAAAAATAATAAAGATATTTAGTCTCTATTTATAGTATGTTTAAATCAAATTCACGACAGGTTAAAACCTAATTTTATCTGCCACCATCGCCCACTAAAAAAAAAAAAAAAAAAAAAAAAAAAAAAAAAAAAAAAAAAAAAAAAAAAAAAAAAAAAAAAAAAAATCGTACACACATTGTATTTATGAAAATACCTTCATAGAAATACGAAATTGCTTCATTTAACTTAAGGCCGTGTCACACTAGCACTTTTTCCGTCATTTTTTTAACCATTTTATTTAACATAAATACAAACATTCTCGAATATAGCTCTTGATCTGACTTTGTTTGGCTGAAAAAGTTGACGGAAAGGTTTTCAGACGGAAACCATCATTGTCGTTTGACTAGAAAATCGGCAATTCGCTCAAAAATGGAGAAAATTTCAGAAAATGGTCTAAAAATTTACGGAAAAAGTGCCAGTGTGACAGCACCTTAACTAAACTAAGACTAACAGATTCCTCGTCTCTTCCTCAGGCTCTTCAGCCGCAATATGAACCAGAGTCCGACCTAGACTTTGGCTACGGGAAGCGCCGCAGTGACTACGCCTTCGGCCTCGGAAAGCGCACCCCCAGCTATGCATTCGGACTGGGCAAACGCCAGAATATGTATTCCTTCGGCCTCGGCAAGCGTTCGGATGGCTTCAGCCTCGGCTTTGGCAAGAAGTCGGGCCACTATAACTTCGGCCTCGGAAAGAGAAGCGTCGAGGGCCAGATGGAGCCTCCGGAGACCTCAGTGGAAGAAGCGGAGGACGAGGATAAGAGGAGAAAGAAGAGAGAGGCGGACGTGAGCGAAGGGTCGGCGCACGAGGAGGACAAGAGGGCGAGCCAGTACGCCTTCGGGCTCGGCAAGAGGCCAGATCCCGAGGAGAGCAACAAGAGGGACAGGTTATACGCCTTCGGTCTAGGCAAGCGCGTCTCGGAGGAGAAGAGAGACCGAACTTACTCCTTTGGTCTGGGCAAGAGGGAGTCCGACTTCGAGAAGCGACAGCGCGACTACGCCTTTGGACTTGGCAAGCGAGACCTCGATGGCGACATGGACAAGAGGGCCAACAAGTACGCATTCGGACTCGGCAAGCGGGCGAACGAAGACGAGGACGCAGCCAGCCTCTTTGCGTTCGGACTCGGCAAGCGTCCGTCGGCATACAGCTTTGGCCTCGGGAAGCGCAGCGGCGGCGACGAGGAAGAGTACGACTCCTACGTGTTCAGCGACGACGACCAGGAAGGCCAGTCCGAGGAATACGACGACGAAGACTCCAAGAGGTCAGCCGCCTATGCCTTCGGCTTGGGGAAGAGGAACGAAGTCCCTGATCCCGAAACGGAGAGAAATTCCTACGACTTTGGTCTTGGCAAGAAATCGGGCCACTACGCCTTCGGTCTCGGCAAGAGAGGAGGACCTTATGAATTCGGTCTGGGAAAGAGAGCAGGACCTTATGAATTTGGTCTCGGAAAAAGGGCCAGCCCCTACGAATTTGGTCTGGGAAAGCGCGCAGGTCCTTATGAATTCGGTCTAGGAAAGAGAGCAGGACCTTATGAATTCGGTCTCGGCAAAAGGGCCGGTCCTTACGAATTTGGACTTGGCAAGAGAGCAAGTCCCTACGAATTTGGTCTGGGAAAGCGCGCAGGTCCTTATGAATTCGGCCTCGGAAAGCGAGCAGGACCATATGAATTCGGCCTCGGCAAGAGGGCCGGCCCTTACGAATTTGGACTTGGCAAGAGAGCAAGTCCCTACGAATTTGGTCTGGGAAAGAGAGTAGCAGCTTATGAATTTGGACTTGGCAAGAGAGCAGGACCATATGAATTCGGTCTCGGAAAACGCGCTGGGCCTTATGAATTCGGTCTCGGCAAGAGAGCAGGACCTTATGAATTCGGCCTCGGCAAGAGAGCAGGACCTTACGAGTTTGGCCTCGGTAAGAGAGCAGGACCTTACGAGTTTGGCCTCGGCAAGCGCGCGGGTCCTTATGAATTTGGTCTCGGCAAACGCGCAGGCCCCTACGAGTTCGGTCTGGGCAAGCGGGAAGACTGGTACGACATCGGCAAGAAGGCCGGCCACTACTCCTTCGGGCTGGGCAAGCGCAGCGGCCAGTCGCCCTACGGCTTCGGCAAGAAAGCTGGCCACTACTCCTTCGGGCTGGGGAAGCGCTCCGCCGGCCCCTACGCCTTCGGGCTGGGCAAGAGAGACGCGAGAGGCGGCCTGGACCTCGACCAGTCGCCAGCATACGCCTCCGACCTGGGCAAGAGGATAGGCTCAGCGTACAGCTTCGGGCTCGGCAAGCGCGACTCCAGCGACGCCGCCGCCGAGCCCGAAGAGGCAGCGGACGGACAAGAAACGGAAGATCAATCATCGTCTTAAACATACTCTCTAGGCCTACTCAAAAGACAAATTTAACAAAAAAAAATGAGATATATAAAAAATATATATATATAATAAACTAATACGAGTTACCAGTGACGCGCTTCGCTCTACGTACTCCCTCCCCCAACCGTGCTCCCGCTCCTAAACCCGCTTCTGCTCAGATACCTAAGTCTACAACCGATGCTTCTTTGGGGTTTACGAGTACAGTTTCAGCACACGATCAGGTCTGCCAGGAAGGGATTCGAACGCCGCAGTTCTGATGAAGCCACTACTTGCCGACAAGCCAAATGACAGATTTGTCGAGTCGGGTGATCCGTAAATTCTGATTCTGACTCTCGAGTCCGGTGAAAAATGGAAAGGAATACACCGGTTGGAGAAACAGCGAGATAAGTGAAGGATGTTTGATAGCGTCAGATTCTTTCTTTCTTTTTTTTTTTTTTTTTTACTTTAGCTGGGACTTACGCTTATTTTTAACTCTTAGATGATTTACGAAAACGCTTTTGTGAAGTGACGAGGAGAAACATACAACTAAATAGGCACATTTTACCCGTGACATCCAATTTTCTGATGATAAGTTTGATTGTTTTTGCGTGGTCAAAATTGTGATTATATTATTTGATCAAACTTTTTACTAGGAATGAGAGAGAGAGAGAATGCATGTGAGAAAGGCCGACAAGACTGAGAAACAGACACAGACAAAAGATACGAGAGAAAGGTAAATGAGACCAAGAGAGAAAGAGGGAGAGAGAGAGAGACACTGATTCATCATAATATTTCTTCTCGCGCAGCTTGTACGTGGAAGGAAAAGACACCTTTAAACACCCTTTACTTTCTCCGCTGGATAGATAATTTCCTCCCGACGCTCATTTCCACACCGAAGACTATTTATACTCACTTCTTCGCTTTCTGAAAACACTGCGAAGCGAAATGAGAAAAGGGAGTCCATGTTAAAGAATGTGCATGACATCGCGAGTAAAGTTATACAACAATGTTGTTGTTTTTTCTATAACCCGGAGCACTTCTATTATTGCAGTTGTTGAGGTTATAGTATACTCATATGAATCTCAATATATATATATAAATGTTTGTCTATGTATAAGACTTATAGATAAAAGAATACTATGGAATAAAAATAAAGACTCGCGATACGGTGGACATGGACTTAGAAGCTTAGTAACTTCAGGACTTCAGAACTTCTTCGAGCTGTTACTCTCCTTCAAAGACAAGATGGCGCTGTTGCTGTTGCTGCCACGGCTTCTTCCTCCCTTTATTCAAGAGCGCCGGCGATGTTATATACACAAGCAAGGTATCCACCAAAGACCACAAGACGAGAGAGCGCTACATATATATATATATGTATAACGAACTCCCCCAAACTCCTTACCCACTATTACCTCCCCCAATCCCTCTACCTACCCTCTATCCCCACAACCTACCTATGCCCATACCCCAAAATCCTTCTCCCCCCCCAACCTCCATTAACCCCACTACCCTCCCCACCCAACCCCCATTAACCTCCACTACCACTCCCCCAACCCCCAACCCCCAGCAACCTCCACTACCCCCCCAACCTCCTGTCCACAGCAGAGATCAGTGCTAATCTCCTTCGACCTAAACTCTTGTAATGTTCTCTATTCCAAACCCCCGATGTATATCAAAATAAGATATTGAAACTATTTATTTTCTATATTTTTCCTCTGTTTTATAATATATGTTTGATTACACTATTGTTTATTATTATCCATTAGTAAATCTTCGCCAAATTGTGAAACTGTTGCTTTATTACCTTAAAAAAAAATTATGATTAAGAAGACATATGAAGACGAAAATAAGAATTGATGTGAATTGAAATAGACGAAATTGAACTGAAAAGACGAAAACAAGAATTGATATGAAAATAAGTAAACTGATATAGAAGTTTACGAAGAGTATCAAGAATTTGGCACTTTAGCAAAGAAGAAAAACAAATAAAGTAACCAAACGAAAGGTTTTGCTGATAGAGACAATAACATATACACAAAACACAGTAATACCATAACAAATATATCCATAGTAAAAAGAATAGAAAAAAGAAAGAGAAACAAGAGGGACAGACAGACAACTAATAACACAAACGATACACTTGTACCCCAAGAAACAATACCCAAGGCCAAAAGGAAAGTAAAAAAAAAAAAAAAAAAAAATGCAGATAAAAAGACACCAAACAAAAAGAGAGAACGAAAAAAAGAAAAAACAAACAAATAGGGATGTACACATTCCTGCAAACAAGACATGGGATAAAAAGAAAATAATAATAATAATAATAATAATAATAATAATAATAAAAACATTCATAGCATAGAATACCATGGTAGAAAAACCCATAATGCACAAACTAGTGTTATTTTTTCCATTCATAAACTATCATGTTCCAATGTCATGATAACCATGCTTATAATGATAATAGTGATGATCATAATGAAAAAGGCATATGATAATATATGATGGCATATGATAATGACAATTAACAAGATTACATCATTTTTTTCTATGTCAGCTTGATATCAGTGATATTTGGATAATAATAATGAACACACTGCTAATTAGAATAACTGTAGTGGAATGATAATGATAGTAATAATATTGATAATGACAATAGCAAAGACTATGTTACTGCCGCAACTGATAGTAATGAATATCATGATATAGATGATGATATTGATGATATGGATGATGATTATGATGATATAGATGGAAAGATTATGATGAGAAATATACAAATCATCAAAACAGCTCTAAAGATGATAATAATGATAATTTGAGATAATATTCATAAAGATCATCATAATATTAATGTTAAAAAGTATCATTACACTATTAATCATTCGACTTATAATTATAATTATAACGAAAAATCTTTTCATGAAATCCATGATAAAACTGTAGAATGGGTAATAATGATTTCCATAAAAATATTGATATTGAAAATGGAATAACAGCAATTAGAGTAATATAACTTTTTTTTATCAGTAATAATTGACAAAAAACATGCTGAGAATCATCAATATCAAAAGCAATAAATATGATAGTTATGATAAAAGCGAGAATATCAAAATTCTGAAGATAATGATGTCAGCAATGAAAATGATAATGATGATGATGAGGATAATGATAGTAATAGTGATAGTAACAATAATAATAAGAATTAATAACGCTAATAATAATGATAATAATGATAATGACAATGAAAATAACAATAATGATGATAATGATAATAATAATAAGAATGATAATGACAATAAAAGAAAAATAATGACAATAGAAATAACAATAACAAAAATACAGATATATATAATAATGATAATGAAAATAGCAATAGTAATAATCTAATAATCATAACGACTACTATTATCATAATGATGAATTCGCTACTAGTATTACTATTATAACAATAATAAGGGCAATAGTATTGATATCAACCATAAGACCATTAATAACAAAGATAATTAATAACAATAATAGTCTGATAGTCTATTTCAATGCAGCGTACATGCTTCGAAAAAAGTGATAATGATGATGATGATGATGATGATGATGATGATGATGATGATGATGATGGTGATGGTGATGATGATGATGATGATGATGATGGTGATGATGATCATAATGGTGATGGTGATGAAGATGATGAGGATGATGATGATGGTAATGGTGATGGTGATGATGATAGTGATGATGATGATAATGGTAATGGTGATGGTGATGATGATGATGGTGATGATGATCATAATGGTGATGATGATGATGGTGATGATGAAGATGATGATGATGATGATGGTGATGATGATCATAATGGTGATGATGATGGTGATGAAGATGATGATGATGATGGTGATGATGATGATAATGGTAATGGTGATGATGATAATGGTGATGGTGATGGTGATGATGATAATGGTAATGGTGATGATGATGATGATGGTGATGATGAAGATGATGATGGTGATGATGATGATGATGATGGTGATGATGATCATAATGGTGATGATGATGATGGTGATGATGAAGATGATGATAGTGATGATGGTGATGATAATGGTAATGGTGATGATGATAATGGTAATGGTGATGATGGTGGTGATGATGATGATGATGATAATGAGAATGAGAATTATGATGATGATGATGGTTATGATGATGAGGATGAGAATGAGAATGTGAATGATAATAATAATGATAATGATAATGATGATGCTGTAATGATGATGATGACAAAGAAAATAAAAGCAATAATTACGAGAATGATAGTAAAATAAATCAAGGTATTAATTGATGTATAAAAAACAACAATAAGGTTACTAATAATTTTAATGACAATTGTAATGATAAAAATAAGTATTACAGTAATAAGGTTCTTGATAACAGACATTCATAAAAGCAATAGTAATAATTATTAATAAGGATGATAATGAGAATAGTAATGATGTTATTTATACCAATAGTGATGATCATGTCTATAATAATGATTATTATAATAACAATAATGATTATCATAATAACAAAAATGATAATCATAATAGCAATAATGATATCAATGATAAGAATTATAATGATAATAACTGCAAGTGCAACATTGACAATAATAACAATAATGAGAATATTAACTAGAAGCACTCAGAGGGCGCATACCTCAGCCAAGGCAATGGGATAATATAACAAATCAATCGGCAAAAGAATGTCTCTTTCTCGCAATGCTAATAATAATGATGACGAAATTAAGAAAAAAAAAATAAATAAAAATCCTGGATTCGGATCGTAATCAAAGTTGGACTAAGACACACCTCTGGTAGTAAAAAAATAATAATAATAAATAAATAATAATAATAAAAGATATAACATAAATAAATAAATAGATAAATAAATAAATAAATAGATAAATAAATAAATAAATAGATAAATAAATAAATAAATAGATAAATAAATAAACAAATAAATAAATACATAAATAAATAAATAAATAAATAAAATAAAATAAAACAATTGTGGGACCCAAGGACATTCCATAGCATAAAAGAGACAGAAAAAATAAGAATTACTTCTCTCTCCCTCTTTCACCCATATAACTTTTCCTCTCTTTTGCCCCCCCCCCCCTTCTCCCAAATATCCTTCAATTCAACTAATTCTTCCCCATCCTTTTTAAGCCTTCCATCTGTCCCTTCTCCCTTCCTCCTCTCCCTCTTCTTTCTCCTTTAATTTCCCTATCTCCTTTTCTCCCTTAACCCCTTTCCTCTCTCTCTCCTATCTCTCCTTTTATTCTGAGCTCCCTCTCTCTTCTCCCTTGCTGTCCCCCATCCCCCTTTTCCTCTTTAAGTTTTCTTCGCGTCTCCTTTCCTGTCTCCGTTTCTTTTCCTTTATTCCCTTTCTCTCTCTATCATGATGGTGATAATAATAATAATAATAATGATAATAATAATAATGATAATAATAATAATAATAACAATGATAATAATAATAATAATAATAATAACAAAAACAACAACAACAACAATACTAATATTAATGATAATGATAATGATAATGATAATAATTATTATAATAATGACAGTGAAAATGATAATGATAACGATGATAATAATAGAACAGAATTTCAAATACTTAATGTTTATAGCTTATATCACCATGTTGTCAATTACTACCCCATTTTACACCAAACTGCGGTAACTTCAAGTCCGCAGTCACATGGAATATAAGACCAGGTATCAGTAGGATTGTAATCTTACTGATTTCTTAATAAATTTTAAAAACTAGTTAAATTCGTTGGGAAAATTCTACAAATAAAGCGCAAATAAAGCTAATACCATATTAACGTTTCAAATAAACTCCAAAGAGGTGGTATATGTGTAATAATAATTGTCAGAATACCCCTATAATTTTCATATTAAACGGTAATGTTTATAAGAGAAAAAATACACATTCGACCATTACTGTATATAGCAATAATAATGATGATAATAATAAGTTTAAGTATATTTATAGTTATAGTAATAATGAAAATGATTATCGTGATAATATTGATATTGATGTGTTAATCATTATCATGATATTAATGATAATGATAGTTATAATAACAGAATTTCCAAATAAGCTATATATTTGTAACTTATATTGAACCGATTATCACTCCATTTTACATCAAAATAAAATCACTTTTTTATACAGTAAAAATGATTATTCCAAAGCCATGGTATTTGCACCAAAAATGTATGATACATCTGCCAGGCGAATCAGGGTGTTATTAATTGTTAAATAATTATTATTGGCAGACCGTATGATTTCTGTATTACACGGTAATGTTGATACCGAATCATTTGCTACAGAAAGAAAAACAAATCACATACGGCCATTAAATCATATTATATATATATATATATACAATATATTATATATAAATACATATATATTATATATTAATGGTTACCATTGATAACTCCAACCATTGCAGGAATCTTGGCCCTAGCATCATATTCGTATAATTTGCAGTAATTGTGGTGTTCTTCCTGATACACGGTAACCTCACATCATATGATCATATCTGTATCATCACAAATAAGATATATAACTGGTTTCGAATAATCGTTTGAAGTTTAGAGGCAATATACCTGAAGATGACAAACAGACGTAAAATATACGTAACATAATTCATAATTGGGATTTCTCTGACAGCCCTATTTCGTGTGTGATCGAGGGATACAGATAGGATACCTTTTTCAGGATGTTGTAGCGAGGATTAGGATAGATTTCTACGGGTTTTGCTGTTCGTTATACTTTAAGGAATCCGAAAGTTCTCTACTTTGAATCTGACACCTAAATGTGATTATTTTTAATCCATTAAACTATTGCATAAGGCGTGAATGTTTTTGGCTTTTTTTACATTATGAAGTCTAGTATAGTCTTATGGATAATGACTGAGGTTTCGGAACCAAGGCAAGCATTTTAAGTCTGTCTCCAGGAGGTTGCAACAATTCCATGACGTAAAGAAATCGTCAGCATGGCCAACAAAAATAAGTCTTTACGATGAAGTTCAGACAATTTCAATATTTTTCGACGATAAAGGAAAACTCAAACTACCAAATTGTGAACTTAACATGTCAATTACCACCCTATTTTATAACAAACAGCAGTAACTTCAAGTCCGCAGTCACATGGAATATAGTCCCAGGTCTCACAAAAGGTATAGCTTCTTGCGCTTCGCATAATTTTTTATTAGTTCAGTTCGTTGGGAAATCTTGTTTAAGTTTAATTACTAGAATAATATGAGCAAAAAACATGATCAATGATAATAGTGTCTAATTAGAAGATGGAGATATTATTTTTGTTCAAATAACAATAATATAATGATAATAATGATAATAGCAATGACAATAATGATAATTATCACCAAAGAGCGATAACAGGAATATTAGTGATACTAATAATATTAATAGTAATAATAGTAGAAGTAGTAACAATGACAATGATGATAATATGAAAAATAATGACAATGAAAATAATGATAATAATAGTAAAAGTGATGAGAAATATAATTATGATGATGACAACAAAGATGAAAATATCAACGCAGTAGCTTTAATGTGAATTATGATAATGATAACAGTAATAGTCATTATGATGATGATAATAATATGGATAAGAATTGAAATAAGAGAATGTTGTTAATAAGAAAAAATAGTATTAGAAATAATAATAATAACATCAATAATGATAATTGTGATAATGACAATGAGGAAACTAACAACCAAAATAATGATAAAATTGATGGTGATAATGATAATGACAATAATAATAATAATAATAATAACAATGATAATAATAATAATCATCATAATAACAACAAAAACAGCAGCAACAACAATACTAATAATAATGATAATAATAATGATAATGATAATTATTATTATTATAATAATGACAGTGAAAATGATAATGATAACGATGATAATAATAGAACAAAATTTCAAATACTTAATGTTTATAGCTTATATCACCATGTTGTCAATTACCACTCCATTTTACACCAAACTGTGTTAACTTCAAGTCCGCAGTCACATGGAATATAATACCAGGTATCAGTAGGATTGTAATCTTACTGATTTCTTACTAAACATAAATATCTTTTTATACAGTAAAAAAGTTTATTCCAAAGCCATGGTATGTGCACCAAACACGCATGATGCATATGCCATGTGAATCAGGGTGTTATTATTTGTGTAACAATTAATAGCAGTCCGTATGATTTTTGTATTACACGGTAATGTTGATACCGAATCATTTGCTACAGAAAGAAAAGCAAATCACATACGGCCATTAAATCATATTATATGAATGGTTACCATTGATAACTCCAATCATTGCAGGAATCTTGGCCCTAGCATCATATTCGTATAATTTGCAGTAATTGTGGTGTTCTTCCTGATACACGGTAACCTCATATCATATGATCATATCTGTATCATCACAAATAAGGTATATAACTGGTTTCGAATATTCTTTTGAAGTTTAGAGGCAATTTACCTGAAGATGACAAACAGACATGACACATACGTAACATAATTCATAATTGGGTTTTCTCTGACATCCCTATTTCGTGTGTGATCGAGGGATACAGATAGGATACCTTTTTCAGGATGTTGTAGCGAGGATTAGGATAGATTTATACGGGCTTTGCTGTTCATTATACTTTAAGGAATCCGAAAGTTCTCTACTTTGAATCTGACACCTAAAAGTGATTATTTTAATTCCATTAAACTATTGCATAAGGCGTGAATGTTTTTTACTTTTTTTTACATTATGAAGTCTAGTATATTCTTATGGATAATGACTGAGGTTTCGGAACCAAGGCAAGCATTTTCAGTCTGTCTCCAGGAGGTTGCAACAATTCCATGACGTAAAGAAATCGTCAGCATGGCCAACATAAATAAGTCTTTACGATGAAGTTCAGACAATTTTAATATTTTTCGACGATAAAGGAAAACTCAAACTACCAAATTGTGAACTTAACATGTCAATTACCACCCTATTTTATACCAAACAGCCGTAACTTGAAGTCCGCAGTCACATGGAATATAGTCCCAGGTCTCACAACAAGGTTACTAATAATTCTTATGACAATTGTAATGATAAAAATAATTATTACAGTAATAAGGTTCTTGATAACAGACATTCATAAGAGTAATTGTAATAATCAATAATAAGGATGATAATGAGAATAGTAATGATGTTATTTATACCAATAGTGATGATCATGTCTATAATAATGATTATTATAATAACAATAATTATTATCATAATAACAATAATGATATCAACGATAAGAGTTATAATGATGATGGTATGATAATAACTGCAAGTGCAACAACAGTGACAATAATAATAATAATGAGAATATAAACTAGAAGCACTCAGAGGGCGCATACCTCAGCCAAGGCAATGGGATAATATAACAAATCAATCGGCAAAAGAATGTCTCTTTCTCGCAATGCTAATAATAATGATGAAATTAAGAAAAAATAAAAATAAAATAAAAATCCTGGATTCGGATTGTAATCTAAATTGGACAAAGACACACCTCTGGTAGTAAAACATAATAATAATAAATGAATAATAATATTAATAATAAAATGAAAAATAAATACATGAATAAATAAACAAGTAAATAAATAAACAAATAAATAAATAAATAAATAAAATAAATAGATAAAATAAAATTAAATAAGATTTTAAAAAAAACTGTGGGACCCATGGGCATTCCATAGCATAAAAGAGAAAAAAAAAATAAGAAATACTTCTCTCTCCCTCTTTCACTCCCCCCCCCTTCTCCCAAATATCCTTCAATTCAACTAATTCTTCCCCATCATTTTTAAGCCTTCCATCTGTCCCTTCTCCATTCCTCCTCTCCCTCTTCTTTCTCCTTTAATTTCCCTATCTCCTTTTCTCCCTTAACCCTTTTCCTCTCTCTCTCCTATCTCTCCTTTTATTCTGAGCTCCCTCTCTCTTCTCCCTTGCTGTCCCCCATCCCCCTTTTCTTCTTTAAGTTTTCTTCGCGTCTCCTTTCCTGTCTCCGTTTCTTTTCCTTTATTCCCTTTCTCTCTCTATCATGGTGATAATAATAATGATAATAATAATAATAATAATGATAATAATAATAATGATAATAATAATAATAACAATGATAATAATAATAATAATAATAACAACAAAAACAACAACAACAACAATACTAATATTAATGATAATGATAATGATAATAATAATTATTATAATAATGACAGTGAAAATGATAATGATAACGATGATAATAACAGAACAGAATTTCAAATACTTAATGTTTATAGCTTATATCACCATGTTGTCAATTACTACCCCATTTTACACCAAACTGCGGTAATTTCAAGTGCGCAGTCACATGGAATATAAGACCAGGTATCAGTAGGACTGTAATCTTACTGATTTCCTAATAAATTTTATAAACTAGTTAAATTAGTTGGGAAAATTCTATAAATTTTTATGCGCAAATAAAGCTTATACCATATTAACGTTTCAAATAGACTCCAAAGAGCTGGTATATGTGTAATAATAATTGTCAGAATACCCCTATAATTTTCATATTAAATGGTAATGTTTATAAGAGAAAAAATACACATTCGATCATTACTGCATATAGCAATAATAATGATAACAATAATAAGTTTAAGTATATTTATAGTTATAGTAATAATGATAATGATTATCGTGATAATATTGATATTGATGTGATAATCATTATCATTATTATTATTATCATCATAATTATAATGATAAAAATAATGATAGTTATAATAACAGAATTTCCAAATAAGCAATATATTTGTAACGTATATCACTCCGATTATTACCCAGTTTTACATCAAAATAAAATCATTTTTTATACCGTAAAAATGTTTATTCCAAAGCCATGGTATTTGCACGTAAAATGCATGATACAAATGCCAGGCGAATCAGGATGTTATTAATTGTGTAATAATTAATTGGCAGACCGTATGATTTCTGTTAATTACACGGTAATGTTGATACCGAATCATTTGCTACAGAAAGAAAAACAAATCACATACGACCATTACATCATATTACAGGAATGGTTACCATTGATAACTCCAACCATTGCAGGAATCTTGGCCCTAGCATCATATTCGTATAATTCGCAGTAATTGTGGTGTTCTTCCTGATACACGGTAACCTCACATCATATGATCATATCTGTATCATCACAAATAAGATTGATAACCGGTTTCGAATAATCTTTTGAAGTTTAGAGGCAAATAAATTTACCTGAAGATGACAAACAGACATAAAATATACGAAAAATATTCATGATATGTAATAGTGGTGTTCTTCCTGATACATGGTAACCTTATATCATATGATCATATGTGTATCATCACAAATAAGATTTATAACTGGTTTTTCGAATAATCTTTCGAAGTTTAGAGGCAATTTACCTGAAGATGACAAACAGACGTGAAATATACGTAACATAATTCATAATTGGGCTTTCTCTGACAGCCCTATTTCGTGTGTGATCGAGGGATACAGATAGGATACCTTTTTCAGGATGTAGCGAGGATTAGGATAGATATCTACGTGTTTTGCTGTTCGTTATACTTTAAGGAATCTAAAAGTTCTGTACTTTAATATGAAACCTATATAAGAATATTTTTAATGCATATAACTAATGCATAAGGCGGGAAAGTTTTTTCACATTAATTAGTCTAGTACTTTCTTATGGATAATGACTGAGGTTTCGGTACCAAGGCAAGTATTTTCAGTCTGTCTCCAGGAGGTTGCAACAATTCCATGACGTAAAGAAATCGTCAGCATGGCCAACATAAATAAGTCTTTACGATGAAGTACAGACAATTTCAATATTTTTCGACGATAAAGGAAAACTCAAACTACCAAATTGTGAACTTAACATGTCAATTACCACCCTATTTTATACCAAACAGCAGTAACTTCAAGTCCGCAGTCACATGGAATATATTCCCAGGTCTCACAAAAGATATAGCTTCATCCGCTTCACTTAACTTTTTAATAGTTCAGTTCGTTGGGAAATCTTGTTTAAGTTTACTTACTAGAATAATATGAGCAAAAAACAAGATCAATGATAATAGTGTCTAATTAGAAGATGGAGATATTATTTTTGTTCAAATAACAATAATATAATGATAATAATGATAATAGCAATGACAATAATGATAATTATCACCAAAGAGCGATAACAGGAATATTAGTGATACTAATAATATTAATAGTAATAATAACAGTAGAAGTAGTAACAATGACAATAATGATAATATGAAAAATAATGATAATAATAGTAAAAGTGATGAGAAATATAATTATGATGATAACAAAGATGAAACTTTAATGTGAATTATGATGATGATAACAGGAATAGTCATTATAATAATGATAATAATATTGATAAGAATTGAAATAATAGAATGTTATTAATAAGAAAAAATAGCATTAGTAATAATAATAATAACATCAATAATGATAATTGTGATAATGACAATGAGGAAACTAACAACCATAATAATGATAAACATTAATAATAATAAAAATAATAATCCTTATCGCAGCAGTAAGTATTATGAAGTATTAGTTCATACTTTGTATAAGAGGTTTTACAGATAATCCCGGTGAGCAGTCTATGGAAACTACTCTAGTAATTTAGTACAAGGATTAACTGGACAGGTAAATCCTATGGGGTCTGTTTAGATAAGAGTTAAATCCTTCTTATAATCACGAAATATCACAGTTAGGCATTGTACATTGTCATAGTTTGTTATTATTGAATCTATTATCGTTATGATGATTTTAATGTCATTATTATTATCGGATGGTGGTAAAATGATAATGATGATAATGATAACTATGATAATTAGCGAGACCCGTGGAAAATAAAAGTTACTGTTCTCTCTCCCTTTAATATCATCTTTATTCCTGTTATCCTTTTTGTTATCATAAATATCATTATTATCTTTATTCCTGTTATCTTTTTTGTTATCATAATTATCATTATTATCTTTAATTCCTATAATCTTTATTTCTATCATATAATCTTTATTCCTATCATATTTAATATTATTATTCCTGTTATCCTTTTTGTTATCATAATTATCATTATTATCTTTAATTCCTATAATCTTTATTTCTATCATATAATCTTTATTCCTATCATATTTAATATTATTATTCCTGTTATCCTTTTTGTTATCATAATTATCATTATTATCTTTAATTCCTATAATCTTTATTTCTATCATATAATCTTTATTCCTAATATATTTAATATCATTATTCCTGGTATCCTTTTTGTTATCATAATCATCATTGTTATCTTTAATGTCATATGAATGAATACCGTCAATATCATCATCCTTGTAGTATTGTCATTGACATTTTATTCAGTTTTGTACTCTAAATTCTTAAACCTAAAAGCGAATATTCTTATTCCATTAAACTATTGTCTAAAACGGGATTGTTTTTGATTTTTTCAATTATGAAGTCTAGTATTTTCTTATGGATAATGACTGAGGTTTCGGTACCAAGGCAAGCATTTTCAGTCTGTCTCCAGGAGGTTGCAACAATTCCATGACGTTAAGAAATCGTCAGCATGGCCAACATAAATAAGTCTTTACGATGAAGTTCAGACAATTTCAATATTTTTCGACGATAAAGGAAAACTCAAACTACCAAATTGTGAACTTAACATGTCAATTACCACCCTATTTTATACCAAACAGTAGTAACTTCAAGTCCGCAGTCACATGGAATATAGTCCCAGGTCTCACAAAAGATGTAGCTTCTTGCGCTTCGCATTATTTTTGATTAGTTCAGTTCGTTGGGAAATCTTGTCTAAGTTTACTTACTAGAATAATATGAGCAAAAAAATGATCAATGATAATAGTGTCTAATTAGAAGATGGAGATATTATTTTTGTTCAAATAACAATAATATAATGATAATAATGATAATAGCAATGACAATAATGATAATTATCACCAAAGAGCGATAACAGGAATATTAGTGATACTAATAATATTAATAGTAATAATAGTAGAAGTAGTAACAATGACAATGATGATAATATGAAAAATAATGACAATGAAAATAATGATAATAATAGTAAAAGTGATGAGAAATATAATTATGATGATGACAACAAAGATGAAAATATCAACGCAGTAGCTTTAATGTGAATTATGATAATGATAACAGTAATAGTCATTATGATTATGATAATAATATGGATAAGAATTGAAATAAGAGAATGTTGTTAATAAGAAAAAATAGTATTAGAAATAATAATAATAACATCAATAATGATAATTGTGATAATGACAATGAGGAAACTAACAACCAAAATAATGATAAAATTGATGGTGATAATAATAATGACAATAATAATAATAATAATAATAATAATAACAATGATAATAATAATAATAATCATAATAACAACAAAAACAACAGCAACAACAATACTAATAATAATGATAATAATAATGATAATGATAATTATTATTATTATAATAATGACAGTGAAAATGATAATGATAACGATGATAATAATAGAACAAAATTTCAAATACTTAATGTTTATAGCTTATATCACCATGTTGTCAATTACCACTCCATTTTACACCAAACTGTGTTAACTTCAAGTCCGCAGTCACATGGAATATAATACCAGGTATCAGTAGAATTGTAATCTTACTGATTTCTTACTAAACAAAAATCTTTTTTTATACAGTAAAAATGTTTATTCCAAAGCCATGGTATGTGCACCAAACACGCATGATGCATATGCCATGCGAATCAGGGTGTTATTATTTGTTTAATAATTAATAGCAGTCCGTATGATTTCTGTATTACACGGTAATGTTGATACCGAATCATTTGCTACAGAAGGAAAAACAAATCACATACGGCCATTAAATCATATTATATGAATGGTTACCATTGATAACTCCAATCATTGCAGGAATCTTGGCCCTAGCATCATATTCGTATAATTTGCAGTAATTGTGGTGTTCTTCCTGATACACGGTAACCTCATATCATATGATCATATCTGTATCATCACAAATAAGATATATAACCGGTTTCGAATAATCTTTTGAAGTTTAGAGGCAGTTTACCTGAAGATGACAAACAGACGTGAAATATACGCAACTTAATTCATAATCGGGTTTTCTCTGACAGCCCTATTTCGTGTGTGATCGAGGGATACAGATAGGATACCTTTTTCAGGATGTTGTAGCGAGGATTAGGATAGATTTCTTTGGGTTATGCTGTTCGTTATGCTTTAAGAAATCCGAAAGTTTTGTACTCTATATTCTGAATCCTAAAAGTGAATATTTTAATTCCATTAAACTATTGCATAAATTTTATTCCATTAAACTATTGCATAAAACGGGAATGTTTTTGATTTTTTTTTTTTTATTATATTATGAAGTCTAGTACTGTCTTATGGATAATGACTGAGGTTTCGGAACCTAGGCAAGCATTTTCAGTCTGTCTCCAGGAGTTTGCAACAATTCCATGACGTAAAGAAATCATCAGCATGGCCAACATAAATAAGTCTTTACGATGAAGTACAGACAATTTCAATATTTTTCGACGATAAAGGAAAACTCAAACTACCAAATTGTGAACTTAACATGTCAATTACCACCCTATTTTATAACAAACAGCAGTAACTTCAAGTCCGCAGTCACATGGAATATAGTCCCAGGGCTCACAAAGGTTATAGTTTCTTGCGCTTTTCAAAAAATTTTAATAGTTCAGTTCGTTGGGAAATCTTGTTTAAGTTTAATTACTAGAATAATAGGAGGAAACAACAAGATCAATGATTACAGTATCTAATTAGAAGATGGAGATATTATTTTTGTTCAAATAACAATAATATAATAATAATAATGATAATAGCAATGACAATAATGATAATTATCACCAAAGAGCGGTAACAGGAATATTAGTGATACTAATAATATTAATAGTAATAATAACAGTAGAAGTAGTAACAATGACAATAATGATAATATGAAAAATAATGACAATGAAAATAATGATAATAGTAAAAGTGATGAGAAATATAATTATGATGATGACAACAAAGATGAAAATATCAACGCAGTAGCTTTAATGTGAATTATGATAATGATAACAGTAATAGTCATTATGATTATGATAATAATATGGATAAGAATTGAAATAAGAGAATGTTGTTAATAAGAAAAAATAGTATTAGAAATAATAATAATAACATCAATAATGATAATTGTGATAATGACAATGAGGAAACTAACAACCATAATAATGATAAAATTGATGGTGATAATAATAATGACAATAATAATAATAATAATAATAATAATAATAATAACAATGATAATAATAATAATAATAATAATAGCAAAAACAACAGCAACAACAATACTGATAATAATGATAATAATAATGATAATGATAATTATTATTATTATAATAATGACAGTGAAAATGATAATGATAACGATGATAATAGAACAAAATTTCAAATACTTAATGTTTATAGCTTATATCACCATGTTGGCAATTACCACCCCATTTTACACCAAACTGTGTTAACTTCAAGTCCGCAGTCACATGGAATATAATACCAGGTATCAGTAGGATTGTAATCTTACTGATTTCTTAATAAACAAAAATCTCGGTTTATACAGTTAAAATGTTTACTCCAAAGCCATGGTATTTGCACCAAAAATACAGGATGTATATGCCAGGCGAATCAGGGTGTTATTAATTGTGTAATAATTAATTGGCAGACCGTATGATTTATGTTAATTACACGGTAATGTTGATACCGAATCATTTGCTACAGAAAGAAAAACAAATTACATACGACCATTAAATCATATTATATGAACGATTACCATTGATAACTCCAATCATTGCAGGAATCTTGGCCCTAGCATCATATTCGTATAATTTGCAGTAATTGTGGTGTTCTTCCTGATACACGGTAACCTCATATCATATGATCATATCTATATCATCACAAATAAGATATATAACTGGTTTCGAATAATCTTTGGAAGTTTAGAGGCAATTTACCTGAAGATGACAAACAGACGTGAAATATACGTAACATAATTCATAATTGGGTTTTCTCTGACATCCCTATTTCGTGTGTGATCGAGGGATACAGATAGGATACCTTTTTCAGGATGTTGTAGCGAGGATTAGGATAGATTTCTACGTGTTTTGCTGTTCGTTATACTTTAAGGAATCCGAAAGTTCTGTACTCTATATTCTGAAACCTAAAAGTGAATATTTTTATTCCATTAAACT